>NW_027361752.1:14415000-14572500 GCF_039654945.1 Dendrobates tinctorius | reverse complement strand
GTTATCGTTTTCGTGGTCGTCGTCTTCTTCGGGGTGGTCTTCAGGGTCGTCGTCTTCAGAGTCATCGTCAGGGAGATCCAGAATGATAACCAAAAACCATTTCCAAAAGCTTGAACTTGGAAAAGTAGCAGAAAGTACAAGAAGGCTGAGGAACTGCCGAGAATCAGCTGACGGTACTGGAATCCGGATGGGTAGCAGAAGGAACAAGAGCCAATGGTACAACCGTGGACCAGCTGACGATGCTGGAACACAGTGACTAAGCAGGAGGTAGCTGTGCTAGAAAGCACTACCAAGGACCAGCAGACGTTGCTGGAACTCGGATACCGAGAAGGAGGCACCTAGGCCAAAGGCACTGCCGAGAACCAGCTGACGGTGCTGGAACCCAGATGGGTAGCAGAAGCTGCAAGAGCTAATGGAACTAGCGAGGACCAGCTGACGGTGCTGGAGCCCGGAGGGGAAGCAGAAGGAACAAGAGCCAATGGCACTACTGAGGACCAGCTGACGGTGCTGGAACCCGGTTATTAAGCAGGAGGTACCTGTGCTAGAAAGCACTACCAAGGACCAGCAGACGTTGCTGGAACTCGGATACCGAGATGGAGGCACCTAAGCAAATGGCACTGTCAAGAACCAGCTGACGGTGCTGGAACCCGGATGGGTAGCAGAAAGTACCCATGAAAAACAAAGTTGCAAGGCCGTGAGCCGGCCGCAGTTACCGAAACCCACAGTCCTACAGGGGGTACTTGTCCTATTGGCACTACGGAACCAGCCTTTGATGCCAGATCCCGCAGCCCACATAGGAAGCCCATAAACTGCAGGCACCATATACTCGGCTAACCCGACTGCAACACGACAGGACAATGTTTTGGTGGCAAAGTGACATTGACACTACCAGGAAACAGCAGGCATGCTGGAACCAGGCTGGGCAGGAGGGAGTACCCGTGCCAATGCCACTGCCAAGAACCAGCTGATGGTGCTGGAACCCGGAGGGGCAGCAGAAGGAACAAGAGCCAATGGCACTACCGAGGACCAGCTGACAGTGCTGGAACCCGGTTACTAAGCAGGAGGTACCTATGTTAGAAAGCACTACCAAGGACCAGCAGACATTGCTGGAACTCGGATACCGAAAAGGAGGCACCTCAGCCAAAGGCACTGCCGAGAACCAGCTGACGGTGCTGGAACCCAGATGGGTTGCAGAAGCTGCAAGAGCTAATGAAACTAGCGAGGACCAGCTGACGGTGCTGGAACCCGGAGAGGCAGCAGAAGGAACAAGAGCCAATGGCACTACTGAGGACCAGCTGACGGTGCTGGAACCCGGATACTAAGCAGGAGGTACCTGTGCTAGAAAGCACTACCAAGGACCAGCAGACGCTGCTGGAACTCGGATACCGAGATGGAGGCACCTAAGCCAAAGGCACTGTCAAGAATCAGCTGACGGTGCTGGAACCCAGATGGGTAGCAGAAAGTACCCATGAAAAACAAAGTTGCAAGGCCGCGAGCCGGCCGCAGTTACCAAAACCCACAGTCCTACAGGGGGTGCTTGTCCTATTGGCACTACGGAACCAGCCTTTGTTGCCAGATCCCGCAGCCCATATAGGAAGCCCATAAACTGCAGGCACCATATACTCGGCTAACCCGACCGCAACACGACAGGACAATGTATTGGTGGCAAAGCGACATTGACACTACCCGGAAACAGCAGGCGTGCTGGAACCAGGCTGGGCAGGAGGGAGTACCCATGCCAAAGACACTGCCGAGAACCAGCTGATGGTGCTGGAACCCGGAGGGGCAGCAGAAGGAACAAGAATGGCACTACCGAGGACCAGCTGACAGTGCTGGAACCCGGTTACTAAGCAGGAGGTACCTATGCTAGAAAGCACTACCAAGGACCAGCAGACACTGCTGGAACTCGGATACCGAGAAGGAGGCACCTAAGCCAAAGGCACTGCCAAGAACCAGCTGACGGTGCTGGAACCCGGATGGGTAGCAGAAGCTGCAAGAGCTAATGGAACTAGCGAGGACCAGCTGACGGTGCTGGAACCCGGAGGGGCAGCAAAAGGAACAAGAGCCAAATGCACAACCATGGACCAGCTGACGGTGCTGGAACACGGTTACTAAGCAGGAGGTACCTGTGCTAGAAAGCACTACCAAGGACCAGCAGACGTTGCTGGAACACAGATACCGAGAAGGAGGCACTTAAGCCAAAGGCACTGCCGAGAACCAGCTGACGGTACTGGAACCCGGATGGGTAGCAGAAGGAACAAGAGCCAATGGTACAACCGTGGACCAGCTGACGATGCTGGAACACAGTAACTAAGCAGGAGGTAGCTGTGCTAGAAAGCACTACCAAGGACCAGCAGACGTTGCTGGAACTCGGATACCGAGAAGGAGGCACCTAGGCCAAAGGCACTGCCGAGAACCAGCTGACGGTGCTGGAACGCAGATGGGTAGCAGAAGCTGCAAGAGCTAATGGAACTAGCGAGGACCAGCTGACGGTGCTGGAACCCGGAGGGGCAGCAAAAGGAACAAGAGCCAATGGCACAACCATGGACCAGCTGACGGTGCTGGAACACGGTTACTAAGCAGGAGGTACCTGTGCTAGAAAGCACTACCAAGGACCAGCAGACGTTGCTGGAACACAGATACCGAGAAGGAGGCACTTAAGCCAAAGGCACTGCCGAGAACCAGCTGACGGTACTGGAACCCGGATGGGTAGCAGAAGGAACAAGAGCCAATGGTACAACCGTGGAACAGCTGACGATGCTGGAACACAGTTACTAAGCAGGAGGTAGCTGTGCTAGAAAGCACTACCAAGGACCAGCAGACGTTGCTGGAACTCGGATACCGAGAAGGAGGCACCTAGGCCAAAGGCACTGCCGAGAACCAGCTGACGGTGCTGGAACGCAGATGGGTAGCAGAAGCTGCAAGAGCTAATGGAACTAGCGAGGACCAGCTGACGGTGCTGGAGCCCGGAGGGGAAGCAGAAGGAACAAGAGCCAATGGCACTACTGAGGACCAGCTGACGGTGCTGGAACCCGGTTATTAAGCAGGAGGTACCTGTGCTAGAAAGCACTACCAAGGACCAGCAGACGTTGCTGGAACTCGGATACCGAGATGGAGGCACCTAAGCAAATGGCACTGTCAAGAACCAGCTGACGGTGCTGGAACCCGGATGGGTAGCAGAAAGTACCCATGAAAAACAAAGTTGCAAGGCCGTGAGCCGGCCGCAGTTACCGAAACCCACAGTCCTACAGGGGGTACTTGTCCTATTGGCACTACGGAACCAGCCTTTGATGCCAGATCCCGCAGCCCACATAGGAAGCCCATAAACTGCAGGCACCATATACTCAGCTAACCCGACTGCAACATGACAGGACAATGTATTGGTGGCAAAGCGACATTGACACTACCAGGAAACAGCAGGCGTGCTGGAACCAGGCTGGGCAGGAGGGAGTACCCGTGCCAAAGACACTGCCGAGAACCAGCTGATGGTGCTGGAACCCGGTTACTAAGCAGGAGGTACCTATGCTAGAAAGCACTACCAAGGACCAGCAGACATTGCTGGAACTCGGATACCGAAAAGGAGGCACCTCAGCCAAAGGCACTGCCGAGAACCAGCTGACGGTGCTGGAACCCAGATGGGTAGCAGAAGCTGCAAGAGCTAATGAAACTAGCGAGGACCAGCTGACGGTGCTGGAACCCAGAGGGGCAGCAGAAGGAACAAGAGCCAATGGCACTACCGAGGACCAGCTGACAGTGCTGGAACCCGGTTACTAAGCAGGAGGTACCTATGCTAGAAAGCACTACCAAGGACCAGCAGACATTGCTGGAACTCGGATACCGAAAAGGAGGCACCTCAGCCAAAGGCACTGCCGAGAACCAGCTGACGGTGCTGGAACCCAGATGGGTAGCAGAAGCTGCAAGAGCTAATGAAACTAGCGAGGACCAGCTGACGGTGCTGGAACCCGGAGGGGCAGCAGAAGGAACAAGAGCCAATGGCACTACTGAGGACCAGCTGACGGTGCTGGAACCCGGTTACTAAGCAGGAGGTACCTGTGCTAGAAAGCACTACCAAGGACCAGCAGACGCTGCTGGAACTCGGATACCGAGATGGAGGCACCTAAGCCAAAGGCACTGTCAAGAATCAGCTGACGGTGCTGGAACCCAGATGGGTAGCAGAAAGTACCCATGAAAAACAAAGTTGCAAGGCCGCGAGCCGGCCGCAGTTACCGAAACCCACAGTCCTACAGGGGGTGCTTGTCCTATTGGCACTATGGAACCAGCCTTTGTTGCCAGATCCCGCAGCCCATATAGGAAGCCCATAAACTGCAGGCACCATATACTCGGCTAACCCGACCGCAACACGACAGGACAATTTATTGGTGGCAAAGCGACATTGACACTACCCGGAAACAGCAGGCGTGCTGGAACCAGGCTGGGCAGGAGGGAGTACACATGCCAAAGACACTGCCGAGAACCAGCTGATGGTGCTGGAACCCGGAGGGGCAGCAGAAGGAACAAGAATGGCACTACCGAGGACCAGCTCACAGTGCTGGAACCCGGTTACTAAGCAGGAGGTACCTATGCTAGAAAGCACTACCAAGGACCAGCAGACACTGCTGGAACTCGGATACCGAGAAGGAGGCACCTAAGCCAAAGGCACTGCCAAGAACCAGCTGACGGTGCTGGAACCCAGATGGGTAGCAGAAGCTGCAAGAGCTAATGGAACTAGCGAGGACCAGCTGACGGTGCTGGAACCTGGAGGGGCAGCAAAAGGAACAAGAGCCAATGGCACAACCATGGACCAGCTGACGGTGCTGGAACACGGTTACTAAGCAGGAGGTACCTGTGCTAGAAAGCACTACCAAGGACCAGCAGACATTGCTGGAACACAGATACCGTGAAGGAGGCACTTAAGCCAAAGGCACTGCCGAGAACTAGCTGACGGTACTGGAACCCGGATGGGTAACAGAAGGTACCCATGAAAAACAAAGTTGCAAGGCCGCGAGCCGGCCGCTGTTACCAAAACCCACAGTCCTTACAGGGGGTACTTATCCTATTGGCACTACGGAACCAGCCTTTATTACCAGAACCCGCAGCCCACATAGGAAGCACCTAAACTGCAGGCACCATAGACTCGGCTAACACGACCGCAACACGACAGGACAACGTATTGGTGGCAAAGTGACATTGACACTACCCGGAAACAGCAGGCGTGCTGGAACCAGGCTGGGCAGGAGGGAGTACCCGTGCCAAAGACGCTGCCGAGAACCAGCTGACAGTGCTGGAACCCGGAGGGGCAGCAGAAGTAACAAGAGCCAATGGCACTACCAAGGACCAGCTGACAGTGCTGGAACCCGGTTACTAAGCAGGAGGTACCTGTGCTAGAAAGCAGTACCAAGGACCAGCAGACATTGCTGGAACTCGGATACCGAGAAGGAGGCACCTAAGCCAAAGGCACTGCCGAGAACCAGCTGACGGTACTGAAACCCGGATGGGTAGCAGAAGGTAACCATGAAAAACAAAGTTGCAAAGCCGCGAGCCGGCTGCAGTTACCGAAAGCCACAGTCCTTACAGGAGGTGCTTGTCCTATTGGCTCCACGGAACCAGCCTTTATTACCAGAACCCGCTACCCACTTAGGAAGCACCTAAACTGCAGGCACCATAGACTCGGCTAACCCGACCGCAACACAACAGGACAACGTATTGGTGGAAAAGTGACGTGGACACTACCCGGAAACAGCAGGCGTGCTGGAACCAGGCTGGGCAGGAGGGAGTACCCATGCCAAAAATACTGCCGAGAATCTGCTGATGGTGCTGGAACCTGGAGGGGCAGCAGAAGGAACAAGAGCCAATGGCACTACCGAGGACCAGCTGACGGTGCTGGAACACGGTTACTAAGCAGAAGGTACCTGTGCTAGAAAGCAATACCAAGGACCAGCAGATGTTGCTGGAACTCGGATACCAAGAAGGAGGCACCTCAGCCATAGGCACTGCTGAGAACCAGCTGACGGTGCTGGAACCCGGATGGGTGGCAGAAGGTACCCATGAAAAACAAAGTTGCAAGGCCACGAGCCGGCCACAGTTACCGAAACCCACAGTCCTTACAGGGGGTGCTTGTCCTATTGGCACTACGGAACCAGCATTTATTATCAGAACCCGCAGCCCACATAGGAAGCACCTAAACTGCAGGCACCATAGACTCGGCTAACCCGACCGCAACACAACAGGACAACGTTTTGGTGGCAAAATGACACTGACACTACCCGGAAACAGCAGGCGTGCTGGAACCAGGCTGGGCAGGAGGGAGTACCCGTGCCAAAGACACTTCTGAGCAGCAATTGGCGATGTTGGAGCCCAAGGTCAATCTGGGTGTAGGCTGAGGCCTAATTTCATCAAGTTTTATATCTGTTGTAGACTATTACTGATTTTAACTGTGCTCCAATTAGGCCTCTGGCTCCACTCTCTCTAGTATTTACCCTGTCCTCCAACACCGCCAGTTGCTGCTCAGAAGTGCCGTCTGCACAATCAACACTTGTTCCTGTGTTACTGGGGCTCAGTAACGTCAGTTGATCCCCTGATGTGAGTCCGGCAATGTCTCCTGCTCTGTCCACATTCCCTCTACTAGTAACTGACGTTACTGAACCCCACTAACACAGGAACAAGTGTTGATTGTGCAGACCGCACTTCTGAGCAACAACTGGCGGTGTTGGAGGACAGGGTAAATACTAGAGACAGTGGAGCCAGAGGCCTAGTTGGAGCATGGTTAAAAATCAGTAGTAGTGTGAATGTGGAGGCAGCAGTAGACATTGCATGACGCACAGCAAGGGAGCAGCTGGCATTACTGAACCACACTAACACTGGAGCATGTGTTTTTCTCTGTGCAGACGGCACTTCTGAGCAACAACTGGCCATGTTGGAGCCCAGGGTCAGTCATGGAGCAGGCTGATGCCTAATTGCAGCAAGTTTTATATGTGATGTAGTTTGAATGTGGAGGCAGCAGGAGACATTGCCGGACACACAGCAGGGGAGAAGCTGGCATTACTGAACCCCACTAACACTGGTGCATATGTTTTTCTCTGTGCAGACGGCACTTCCGAGCAACAACTGGCGATGTTGGAGCCCAGGGTCAATCATGGAGCAGGCTGAGGCCTAATTGCAGCAAGTTTTATATGTGATGTAGTTTGAATGTGGAGGCAGCAGGAGACATTGCCGGACACACAGCAGGGGAGCAGCTGGCATTACTGAACCCCACTAACACTGGAGCATGTGTTTTTCTCTGTGCAGACGGCACTTCTGAGCAATAACTGGCGATGTTGGAGCCCAGGGTCAATCATGGAGCAGGCTGAGGCCTAATTGCAGCAAGTTTTATATGTGATGTAGTTTGCATGTGGAGGCAGCAGGAGACATTGCCGAACACACAGCAGGGGAGCAGCTGGCATTACTGAACCCCACTATCACTGGAGCATGTGTTTTTCTCTGTGTAGACGGCACTTCCGAGCAACAACTGGCGATGTTGGAGCCCAGGGTAAATCATGGAGCAGGCTGAGGCCTAATTGCAGCAAGTTTAATATCGGCTGTAGACTACTACTGATTTTAATCGTGCTCCAATTAGGCCTCTGGCTCCACTGTCTCTAGTATTTACCCTGTCCTCCAACACCGGACACACATCCAGGGATCAACTGACGTTACTGAGCCCCAGTAACACAGGAACAAGTGTTGATTGTGCCGACGGCACTTCTGAGCAGCAACTGGCGGTGTTGGAGGACAGGGTAAATACTAGAGACAGTGGAGCCAGAGACCTAATTGGAGCACGGTTAAAAATCAGTAGTAGTGTGAATGTGGAGGCAGCAGTAGACATTTCCGTACACACAGCAGGGGAGCAGCTGGCATTACTGAACCCCACTAACACAGGAGCTAGTGAATCATAGAATCATAGAATCATAGAATCATAGAATCATAGAATCGTAGAGTTGGAAGCGACCTCCTGGGCCATCTGGTCCAACCCCCTGCTCAAAGCAGGATTCGCTAAATCATCCCAGTCAGATGTCTGTCCAGCCTCTGTTTGAAGACTTCCATTGAAGGAGAACTCACCACTTCTCGTGGCAGCCTGTTCCACTCATTGATCACTCTAACTGTCAAAAAGTTTTTTCTAATATCTAATCTGTGTCTCCTCCCATTCAGTTTCATCCCATAGTGTTTTTTTCTGTGCAGATGGCACTTCTGAGCAACAACTGGCAGTGTTGGAGCCCAGGAACAATCATGGAGCAGGCTGAGGCCTAATTGCAGAAAGTTTTATATGTGATATAGTTTGAATGTGGAGGCAGCAGGAGACATTGCTGGACACACAGCAGGGGAGCAGCTGGCATAACTGAACCCCACTAACACTGGAGCATGTGTTTTTCTCTGTGAAGATGGCACTTCCGAGCAACAACCAGCGATGTTGAAGCCCAGGGTCAATCTTGGAGCAAGCTGAGGCCTAATTGCAGCAAGTTTAATATCAGTTGTAGACTAGTATTGATTTTAACCGTGCTCCAATTAGGCCTCTGGCTCCACTTTCTCTAGTATTTACCCTGTCCTTCAACACCGCCAGTTGCTGCTCAAAAGTGCTGTCTGCACAATCAACACTTGTTCCTGTGTTACTGGGGCTCGGTAACGTCAGTTGATCCCCGGATGTGTGTCCAACAATGTCTCCTGCTCTGTACACATTCCCACTACTAGTGCGTATTAGACAACGTATTTCTTGTGGGACTACTAATGTCATATATTACGCTACATGCCCATGCCCCAAGATTTACGTTGGTCTCACTACGAGGGAGCTCCGTGTTAGGGTCCGGGAGCATGTGCGGGATATTGGCGCGGCCAGAACCGTGGCCGATGTTAGAGAATTAAAAGCGATGCCTCGGCATTTCCGGGTTTACCATAATTGTGATGCCAAATTATTGAAGGTTAGGGGGATCGAGGCCCTCCACCTCGGGATCAGAGGTGGAGACAATAAAAAAAACTTTTCCTCAAATTGAGGCCAGGTGGATTGTGCTCCTCGATACAGTTGCACCTAAGGGCTTGAATGAATCCTTAAGCTTCGCTCCATTTCTGTAGCATTTCTTTGTCGCTCATCCTTGTGACGTTCCTTGCATTTTCTCTGCTTTCCCACCAACATGAGTTTATCCCCAGCTGGGTGAATGTGTTAGGCTTTTATTTTTATTTTTCATGTTTTTAACTTATTTTATTCATATTGTTCTTTTTACCAGTGTTTTCGTTGATATTCTCCGACCTTTGTCTATTTAGCCCTGGTGGGTCTCTGATTTCATCACTTGAATAAAAGGGATATTGGATTTTTCTACACAGAGGACTCAGACATCTCTTCTATGATCTTCTGTGGAATTATTGTTGCGCCATATTTGTATCAATTTTCATTTGTGATTATCCTGTATGATTTATCTATATTAATTTATGTATTTTTGTTATTCATAACTTATTGCTGCTACACATATGTGTGTAATGTTATATTCCACATGACCTGATCCATTATATCCTTTTCTGTCCTCCCTTTCACTTTCCTTTGTCTCCATATACCTCCCCATGTTGTGTCCCCACTACAGGGCGGTGATGTCGCGTATGGCGGTGTTTCCATTGGGGCTCCGTTAGCATCGGGGCATCTACTCACTGTGTGCGCCACACGCAGGGTTAATCCCTGCTGTGGATGCCATGCATGTGACACATGTGATGCACTCGGGGCGTCTCCGGCATACTGCGCATGCGCTGCCTTGATTCACCGCCATTGGTCACACATGATCAGGTGACCTAGGTTACAGGGTTATTTGAAGGTCCTGCTCAGATAGAGTTTCACTTCCCCTTGAGAAAGCGGCGCTGCGCGGCCGCGAAACGCGCGTCGGGGTGCCTCAACACCCCTCTTGGTGTCTGCTCTCTCCTGGTAAGTCCCACAGTCCTTTAATGGCTCATTTGAGCATTGGATGTCTTTTTGTCACTTTGAAAGCTCAGCGCAGTCAGCGCTATTTCTATTGTGACTCTTTCACAGTTAACACTTACTGTTCTGGCTTACCTCAGCTCACCATGCTGACAGCATTCATATGCTAGGTCTTTGATAATTATTTCTGAGAGGTATTGCGGCACCCGGGGATATTTTCTCTTTCCCTGCATTTCTACTGGTATTGGTGTATGAATATTTAATTACAATTATATATTTAAAAATAAAATTTGGTACTTTTTTAAAAGACACTTTTGGCTCTTTTTTTCCTTGTGTTACTAACTGTTTCTGAGCTGGTGCTTTGCTTCCTCTTCTCGGCTCTGTCTGAGTTTGGGTTGTTCAAGTGATGTTTTGGGAAATTTTTGTTATAACAATGTATATGGATACGGATGGATGCACACTAATAGGAGGATTAATGAAAAATGAGCAGCAATGAAGGAAAAATATGTATGAGGCAGTGACGCACGCTGAGCGGCCTACAACCAGAGGTGGCTGCAGGACACACTACAGCATGAGCTGCACTCACACAGACCTTGCAGACAGCTGTGAACAGCACTGCAAGGCAAAAGAAAGCTACACTGATTGATAATGTAGCCTGGGTAAAGCACAATATTATTTGGAAAATCGCTATCTCTATCTGTCCCTCAGAGTCTTGAACAGCAGCCTGTACCTAACTGAATTCGCAGCAGAGTGAACCCTAAATGGCGGCGGCGGCTTTTATAGTGCATCATGACATCATTTCAGCAGCCAATCACAGCCATGCCATTAGTTAACATGCCTACATGCCTAACGGGATGTGCCCACACTTCTGAGGATTCCTCATTGGCTGAATCAAATCAAACTGGCTCATAGCATTATGGGAACTTCCGATTTCGGTATTCGATATGCTAAAAGTATCGGAACTCAGTATCGTAATTCCGATACCGCAAATATCGGCCGATACTCGATATTTGCAGTATCGGAATGCTCAACACTAGTTAGGACTATTTATTATGGACTAACCCGTTGACCCCTTAACGACCAATGATGGCCATAGCATGTCATAAGCTGATGTCAGTTCAGTGATAGATTTGTGCTGACAGCTGTCAGTGACAGCTGAGCAGCACAGAAAGAGGTGCAGGGTCCTATGCTGTCAGTTCCCCCACTCAGAGTTCTGGGATTGGTTATTTAATGTGACTCACTGATCACAGCATGATCGCACAGAAGGTGCTGATATATCACAGCCTCACGCCCAATTGCAGGAAGTGCTTGGTGCTGCTAATGGCCAAGCTCCTTCAATAACAGCCTAGGTTGATGCCAGCAACAGTCACTAGCTGTTTTTTGTTCACTCTGCCTCCCAAAAATCAGAATGGAAAGCGCTCGAAAAATGTCATGTGACTGAAAATAGTACCAATAAAAACGTCAACTCATTGCGCAAAAAAAAATGCCCTCACATGAATCTGTTGGCATGAATATGTAAAAATTATAGCTCTCAAAATAAGGAGGTGCAATAACTAGTTTTTGCAGAAAAAAAAGTCTTTTAGTGTGTGACAGAAGTGAAACAGACAAAAAAAAAACATATAAATCTGGTATAGCTGTAATGACATTGACCCCATGAATAAAGTCATATAATCACTTTTACTGCATGAGGAACAGCGTAAAAAATAAATAAACCCAGTTCTTCACCTGTTCTGTTTAAAATAAATGTCCTGTAGACAATAATAAGTATAAGACACTCCAACAAAATACCACAATAGCCCAGAAATGGCAGAATTTTCTGCACACTCAGATGTGAACCCTGTGATAGCCAATACCCTGTTTAAAAATTGCTGGCCTGTAGGTAACTATTTATTTTTCAGCAAACTGGTGTCAATAACTTATATAAGACACTCCAAGAAAATTTTACAGTAGCCAAGAAATGGCAGAATTTTCTGCCAACTCAGATGTGATTGTTGTTACCGCCAAACACCTATTTAAAATTGCTGGATTTTCATGTTGTAATATGGAAAGGATCTGGCTGTATTCTGTAGTGCCAACAAGCAAATGGAGCAAAAAAATGTGTTGTCATGACTCCCGGGTATTACTGCTGCGGGGAGAGCTGCGCGCCGCAGCAAGGGAGCAGACAGCCGAGCGCCGGGTATCTAACAAAGTAGCAACCGGGACATGAACCAGGAGGTGGTCAGGTGCAGAGGAGATGATAAACACAGGAGAGTAGATCAGCACCAGGAGATCACGAGGTACCAAAGGGGTGAGACAAGGGATTGTCAGAAGGAAAGCCAGAGGTCAGAAATCCAAAAGAGCAAACAGAGTACTGCCGGAGAGCAAGCAAACAACTGCAAACCAAGCACACACTCCAGGGGTAAGACACACAGACAAGTCAAAAGTATAGCTAACAGGGAATCCTAGTCAGGAATGAGTATAAATACCCCTCCCAGATCCAAAGGGAGACTAGCAAAATTAACCCTGAGAGAACTGGATATTAACCATGTCCTAACGATGGCATGTGTGCTCTGGACTGATTTTGAAAAAAATAATCACGATTTGATGGAAAAAAAACATTCCTATGTATATACAGTAAATATCTGTAATAGGCAGCAGCAGACAGTAATGGAATGGACCCTCTTTCTGTGTGCAATTAAGTATGCCACATACAAGGCCTGCCTACCTAGCACTGATACCTATATACACCATAATTAGTCCTCAGAACGACTGCTGGTTTAGATGGATTTGTATATTCAATATTGTATACCCACACTAATACACTTATACACCACCAAATCTGTCCCTATCTCTGCAGCAACTCTCTCTACACTGCTTGATTTCAGAGCTGATTGTGACGAGCAGAGCGGTGCCAGGTCTGATATAGACCTGATTACGCTGTGCAGCCAACCAATCACTGCATTGTCACAACCAACATGGCTACAGCATTACAGTGTGTTAGACAATCCCTGCATGTTGACTGGTGCTCTAAAGAGCACCAAATATGCAGGGCGGGGACCTGAGCTCCAGCCAAGCAATCCCGAAGATGCTCGGGTGAGCACCGAGCCCTTATGAGCATGCTCACTCATCTCTAGGAAGCCCTTGTACATAGTTACATACTCGCATACTATCTATGTAGCAAACTTACATAGTTTGTAAGGAAAAAAAAGAAAATCATTGTTTTATTGTGGTCATTTACTGAGACCAGTAACTTTTATTAATTTGTTTTTGGATCTGTGTGAGATCTTCATTTTGCCTTGTGGGCTGCAGTTTTATGGGATACATATGACATTTGAATCACTTTGTAATGCATTTTGGGGTAAAGTACTGAAATCAAAAGATGGAGATTTATTTTATCTCTTTTTCATTTTGAGGTTTACCGTTTTTAATAAATATTTTAATAGATACAATTTTTACTCTTGTAGCAATATGAAATGTTTTTTATTGTTTTTTATTTAGTTTCGGATGGGAAAAAGAGCAAAAATGTAACCTGTAATTTTTGAATGTTTTTTAAAACTTTTTCATCCATTTTCATTCAGTTTGTTATTCCTTTTTAGGAGACTTGCATCTGAAATAATTTTATCGTTGCTGCTATATCATGTCATGGAGGGTGAAGGGGACAATGAGAACCTAAAAGGAAGCAAGTGCCCATCACAGCCATTTAGAGACTGCTATCAAAGTTTGACAGTGGCACTCCTTCTAAAAGCAGATGATGGATGTTTAAAAAGTCAAACACCAACCATCTAAGGCTGGCTTCACATTTGCATTTTTTTGCGCTGCAAAAAAACGCATACATGCGCATGCGTTTTTCCCCCTACATTTAACATAGGTGCGCATATGTGCGCATTGGCATGCGCATGTATGCATTTTTTGTGCACTGCGGGTTTTTTGGGTGTGCGTTTTTATTTTCCAGACGCTACATGTTGCATTTTTTGGTCCGCCCAACTGCTTTAAAAAAACGCATGTGTACGTTTTGCGCAAAAAATGACCATTATTGGCATGCGCATGTATGTGTTTTTTCTGCGCATGCGTTTTTTTTGGTGTCCACTGGTTAGACAAGTTATAAAATTCCCAACCCCAAAAAAAAGTGTCTATATAAAGGAGGTGTCTGCCAACACTGTACCACAACTATATTGACAGACTGGAGAGCAGAAATTCAGCTAAAAACGAAACCCATCTTCAATCCCAGCTTCAGCGTCAAGAATGTGAGTATTATTACATCTAATAATGTATGTGTTACGGCGGCGGAACACGCTTAAAAAAATATAAATAAACGTGTTCGCCGCCCGGGGTCCACCGTGCGGCAGATGGAAAAACCGCAGCTAGAAGACACAGAGCACTGTGGCGGTAATGTGCACGGGGTTCTATATCACCCAGGTGCAATCAAGCAGTCTCTGTGCACAGAGCTGCTACAGGAAAAATAGAAAAGTAACGCTGAGCCTGTTAGTAAGGCTGGAGTCACACTAACCTGCGCAAAATACGGTCAGTATTTTACATGCGTAATACGGATGACAGACCCCTAAACAGTGCTCCGTATTTCATCCGTAATCAAGGTGTGGTCGCGTATTTTGCGCATGTCAGCATCCGTATGTAATCCGTATGGCATCCGTATGGTGAGATTTTCTCGCAGGCTTGCAAAATGGACATATAATGGAGCCCTATGACAGTTTTAATAAAGAAATGAAAGAATAGATATAGACACATAGAATGCATATATATATATATATATGTATTCTATGTGTCTATATCTATTCTTTCTATCTTTATTAAACCTGTCAGTGTGAGTTTACTGTATCGCGCACTGAATTGCCGGCTTTGCTCAAAGACACCTGGTGCGTATTTCTCGCAAGTCACACGTGTGGTCCGTGTGTAATCCGTATTTTTTGCGCACCCATAGACTTGCATTGGCGTATTGCGGGCGTAGTACGCTGACAATCGCAGCATGCTGCGAGTGGCACGGAGCGTAGAATACGGATGAGAAATATACGGCTGGTGCGAGGGACCCCATAGAGAATCATTGGTCCGTGTCTAATGCGTGCTTTTTGCGCCTCTCACTCTCCCGTATTCCTCGCCAGTGTGACCCCGGCCTAACACAGGGACTCAGCGACACACATGCGGTAGGCAAAAACTGGAGTAGTTAAAATGTCACTATGTCCGACACCTACCATAGTAACAAGTGTGCTGGCGTCGCATTCGCGGACGCAGAAACAAGCTGCAACTGCAGCGCGGCGAGAACAGAGCCGCAAGCAAGGCACTGCAAGGACGCTGGCGCAATGCAGGACGCTTAGCTGCTGCACAAGGTATGGCTGGAGCGCGCTGGCACTAGCACTGCTACTGGCGGCTGCCCAATCACTCACACAATCGTAATATCAGAGGGAAGGGGTTTCATAATAAGTCATCCACCAGTCCAAGCATACAATACCATACACACAGCAGCAGTATGAAAATACTAGCGCATGGCGGAACAGCCATGCGCACTTTTTATAGTGTACGGGACCTTCCGGAAATCTCCATAACCCTGAGCTGGACCAATGGAATCAGGAGCAGGACCTGAGCACCTGACTCCTGAGTTCCAATGGGATGTTGTCCTAGGAGCATCCTCAGAGTATGGGGTGAAGGACTTAGCCTCCGGAGAGAGTTGCTGAAAAGCAAACTCTTCTGCAATCTCTCCTGCAGTGGACGGATAGTAGGAGACTGCAGGATGTAAGGGTCTAGATCTCTGCATAGCCAGGGCAGAAATCTGACTCCTAACATTACTCCCCCTCCTAGGGCCCCCCTCCCTGAACCTTCCGATCCGCCAGCCTGTGCCTGACAGTGGCACAGGCCTCAGACTCATCAAAAGGCGAGTCTGAAGTGCCGGTAGGTGAAACCGAAAACCGGGATATACGGATGGAATCAGCGGAGGCCAGGTCGCCAGGTCTCAGGAGGGACACCCGGGAGATAATGGGAGTGGGAGTTTTAGGAGGACGCCGCCGTGTATCGACGGCCGTCGCCACACTCCGTTCGGGAAAGCTATCCCGGGCACATAAAGTGCATGCCCGAAAGAAAATTTTTATACGTCCTGAGCCCTGTGCGGCCACCAATACGATCCGGCCAGAGACTTCGTGGTCTGCATATAGCCACGGTGGCCGTCCGCATTGGGTGCGTGTGCCCACGCGAGAATTTTTGGCCGCTGGTGAGGGGGAACAAAAGTCTCGCCTACCGACTCACAGTCAGACAATTGCTGGGGGCTGACTTCCTGGGAAGCAGCATGTAGGTGGTGGCAACCGCATATGGACCCATGAGCCGGAGGTGTCTCTGAATTGGTGCGAGACACTTCCATGGGCTCAGGAGGTAGAACCTCTGGCTCGGGCAGCTCCAGAGACACAAAAAAGGTTGGGAGCCGGGGTACCTCTCCACTTGGAGTGAGCTTGCTCCATACCACGCTCCGAAAAACAGAGATCGATACGGGAGGAGATAGAAATTAGCTCCTCCAGAGAGGTAGGGATCTCTCTAGTGGAGAGAGCATCCTTAACATGCCCCGCTAATCCTCTCCAAAAAACAGGGATCAGTGCCTTGTCGGACCACTCCAACTCGGACGTCAGTGTCCGAAAACGGACGGCGTACTGGCTAACCGAGAGAGACCCCTGAGACAAGGCAAGCAACTGTAGAGAGGTGTCATGGGTGACCCGGGGACCGAGAAAAACTTGCCTGATGGCTGTCAGCAAGTGGGCAGCGGTCTGAATCTCAGGATCACCCCGCTCCCATAAAGGTGTAGCCCATTCCAGCGCCTTGCCCGACAGTAGGGATATAATAAAGGACACCTTGGCCCGTTCTGTAGGGAATTGCGCAGCCAGCAGCTCCAGGTGGATCGAGCGCTAGCTGATAAACCCCCTGCAGGAGGCGCCATCCCCAGAATATTTATCGGGCAACGGGAGGCGGGTAACTGTCGACGCAAGGGTGGACATGGACATCCGCCCGACCGCATCAGTTAGTGCCTTTACAGCAGCATCGGTGGCCTGCGAAGCTGCGAGAGCTCTCTCAAGGGTGGTCAAGCGAGTCTCGAGCTGTCGCACACACTGGAGGAGTTGCTGCTGTTTTGTCATCTCTAGCCAGACCCTGGCACTAGTATTATGTTACGGCGGCGGAACACGCTTAAAAAAATATAAATAAACGTGTTCGCCGCCCGGGGTCCATCGTGCGGCAGATGGAAAAACCGCAGCTAGAAGACACAGAGCACTGTGTCGGTAATGTGCACGGGGTTCTATATCACCCAGGTGCAATCAAGCAGTCTCTGTTAAGTGCACAGAGCTGCTACAGGAAAAATAGAAAAGTAACGCTGAGCCTGTTAGTAACACAGGGACTCAGCGACACACATGTGGTAGGCAAAAACCGGAATAGTTAAAACGTCACTATATCTGACACCTACCGTAGTAACAAGTGTGCTGGCGTCGCAACCGCAGACGCAGAAACAAGCTGCAACTGCAGCGCGGCGAGAACAGAGCCGCACCAAGGCGCTGCAAGGACGCTGGCACAATGCAGGACACTTAGCTGCTGCACATGGTATGGCTGGAGCGTGCTGGCGCTAGCGCTGCTACTGGCGGCTGCCCAGTCACTCACACAATCGTGATATCAGAGGGAAGGGGTTTCATAATAAGTCATCCACCAGTCCAAGCATACAATACCATACACACAGCAGCAGTATGAAAATACTAGCGCATGGCGGAACAGCCATGCGCACTTTTTATAGTGTACGGGACCTTCCGGAAGTCTCCATAACCCTGAGATGGACCAATGGAATCAGGAGCAGGACCTGAGCACCTGACTCCTGAGCTCCAATGGGAGGTTGTCCCAGGAGCATGCTCAGAGTATGGGGTGAAGGACTTAGCCTCCGGAGAGAGTTGCTGAAAAGCAAACTCTTCTGCAATCTCTCCTGCAGTGGATGGATAGCAGGAGACTGCAGGATGTAAGGGTGTAGATCTCTGCATAGCCAGGGCAGAAATCTGACTCCTAACAGTATGCCTGTCCCTTTAAATTGTATATGTACTAATGCGTTTTATTATTTTTGCATGCAGTATGTCTTCGGAATCAGAATATTCCCCATCCCGGCAGGAACTGGCGCAAGCAGACCGTGAGGTGATTATTTTCATGCGTTTGGTAAGTATATCTGCTGCTTCTCCAAATCTCTTACGCTTTTTTTTTCCAGACATCATCATCTTCTGCGGACGTGACTACTGAGGGTGAACAGCCGGAGCAGCCAAGCCATGTCCCGGTGGTGATACGGAATGTAAGTATCAAATGATTTGTAATGTTCTTTATTTTTTATCTTCTATATTTCATCTTTTCTGGATTTTTTTTGTAACTTTTTATTCACTCAAAATTTGAATATTCTAATGAATGTGTTTTGTCTAGGTTCCACAACGGGATGAAGACGTATACCTGGATAATGAGCAGCTTATCAGCCTGGTCCAGGAGCGTGCCTCATTGTGGGACAGCCGGGACCGGCTGTACAAGGACAATTTGGTGACCCGGCGGCTATGGAATGAGGTGGCCGCAGCGTTGATGGATGGCTGGGACAGCGCTACTGCATCCTCCAAAAAGGCGTTTAGTAAGTATTTCCCTGCTCTGTTATGCCGCAGTGACTATTGTCCTTGATGGCACTGTTGGGTTTCGTGCTAGATATATACTAGCAGGAAACCCAACAGTGTCATCTGGCTCTACAGTGACTGCTTTGGGCATTGTATTGCTGTATTGTGCCACAGTGACTATTGTCCCTGATGGCACTGTTGGGTTTCGTGCTAGATATATTCTAGCAGGAAACCCAACAGTGTCATCGGGCCCTACAGTGACTGCTTTGGGTATTGTATTGCTGTATTGTGCCGCAGTGACTATTGTCCTTGATGGCACCTTTGGGTTTAGTGATAGCATATGTCGTGCATCAAACACAATTGTTACATGTTGTTGGTTTGTTTTTCCAACAGTGGACAAAGTCCAAACACGTTGGCGCTCGATCGAGGACCACTTCAACCATGATGTTCGTGCTGAGGGCCAGGTTTGCAGTGGATCTGCGTCAAGGACAAGAACAAGATACTATCATGCGTTGCAGTTCCTAAGACCTGTCCTTGCCACCAGATCGTAAGCATTATAACTTTTTGTTTATTTTTATTAATTTGTGTTTTTCTAATCCACAGCTGATGCTTCTTGTAAAGGCATGATAGTAATGATTTTCCTTTCTTCCACAGCACCTGGAGCAGCACCCTGCAACCTGGCCCTGGAGTGGTCCTTCATCAGACGTCCTCTGACCCGTCCCAGCCATCCGACAGCCAGGAAGCACCTTGCAGGTCAGCCACACAGACAGCTGGTGACCAGGAAGCTGGTCTATCAAGTGTTCCCCTGTCCCAGGTCTCTGCCACTTGTTATGCGGGCACTACCCGCCAGCGACAGAGGGCCTTGGACAGGAATGTCTGGCCCGAGTTTATGCTTGAGCGAGGCCTTTAATGCCAGCCTCAAGTCGCTGTCCGACAGAGTGGAAAGCAGTTTTTCACTCATGGAACGTGGTTTTAACCACATGGAACACCGCTTTCATTCTGTCGAACAGCGCCTTGACCGTCTGGAGGCCGACCTCAACAGACCAGTGCACCATTTTTTTTAGTAAGACTGAAAAGGGCATGGCGGAACACCTTAGTCCTGAGCAACAGCTGAATGTGCTGCAGGCCTGCAACAATGCTTTCTTGCAGGCTATGCAGCATAATCGGCATGGGCAGCTGTCAGTGGTGTCATTTCCACCTGTGCCACCATTGACTCGCTTCACCTCACTACCGACTTGTGCTGCATATCACTGCACGGACACCTCTATTCAAAGCAAGGACACCCACCATTACACCACAAGTCTGAGTGCAGCTGGTCACTTCACCAACACCACCATGGCAAGCGCTGCTCCTGTCTGGAGCACCACCGCCACCCCCATGCATGCTTGGAGCACAGCCACCACTCCGCAAACGTGGAACAGCCCTGCTGCTACAACAACATGTAGTAGCCCTGCCACCATCACTCCGCAAACCTGGACCATCACTGCCACCACCAGTCCTCCTGCAAGGACGAGCACTGCCACCGCCACCACAGAGCATCAGCAGCAGCCACCGCAGCAGCAGCAGGAACAGCAGCAGCCACAGCTGCAGACGGGGGACCCACATTCAATATTTGCCCCAAGTTCAAGGCGCCATCAATCAAGGCGGGCATTGGGCCCAAGTAGGCCCAGGCAGACAAGTTTACGGAGACAAGCACTTAGGACCAATATCCCTGAACCTCTTTCCTCTCCTCCTAGTGTTTCTAGTTCAATTCCCATAACTGGACTCCCTTCCTGTTACGGCGGCGGAACACGCTTAAAAAAATATAAATAAACATGCTCGCCGCCCGGGGTCCACCGTGCGGCAGATGGAAAAACAGCAGCTAGAAGACACAGAGCACTGTGGCGGTAATGTGCACGGGGTTCTATATCACCCAGGTGCAATCAATCAGTCTCTGTTAAGTGCACAGAGCTGCTCCAGGAAAAAATAGAAAAGTAACGCTGAGCCTGTTAGCAACACAGGGACTCAGCGGCACACATGTGGTAGGCAAAAACCGGAGTAGTTAGGATGTCACTACGTCCGACACCTACCGTGGTAACAGGCGTGCTGGCGTCGCAACTGCGGACGCAGAAATAAGCTGCAACTGCAGCGCGGCGTGAACAGAGCCGCAAACAAGGCGCTGCAAAAATACTAGAGCAAAGCAGGACGGTTAGCTGCTGCAAAAAGTATGGCTGGAGCGCGCTGGCGCTAGCGCTGCTACTGGCGGCTGCCCAATCACTCACACAAACGTAATATCAGAGGGAAGGGGTTTCATAATAAGTCATCCACCAGTCCAAGCATCCATCACCATACATACAGCAGCAGTAAGAAAATACTAGCGCATGGCATAGCGGCCATGCGCACTTTTTATAGCGTATGGGACCTACCGGAAATCTCCAGAGCCCTGAGCATAACCAATCAAATCAGGAGCAGGACCTGAGCACCTGACTCTTGAACTCCAATGAGAGCTAGTCCCGTGAGCATGCTCAGAAGCTGGGACAAAGGACTTAGCCTCTGGAGACAAATATGTGAATCTGGATTCCCGCATAGGCATTATAGAACCCAGATTCCTAACATTACCCCCCCTCCTAGGGCCCCCTTCTCCCTGAACCCTCCGGTCCACCAACCTGTGCCCGACAGAGGTACAGGTCTCAGACTCGTCAAAAGGCGATCCTGATGTCCCAGTAGGTGAAACTGAAAAGCGGGACACACGGACCGTATCAGGAGAGGCCAGATTGCCAGGTCTCAGGAGGGATACCCGGGAGACAATGGGAGTTTTAGGAGATGGCCGCCGTGTAGCGACGGGTGTAGCTACACTCTGTTCGGGAAGACTATTCCGAGCACATAGGGTGCATGCCCGAATAAATTTCTTTACGTCCCGAGCCCTGTGCGGCCACCAATACGATCTGGCCAGAGACTTCGTGGTCTGCATATAGCCATGGTGGCCGTCCGCATTGGGCGCGTGTGCCCACGCGAGAATTTTAGGCCGCTGGGGGAACAAAAGTCTCACCTACCGACTCACAGTCAGACCATTGCGGGGGGCTGTCCTCCTGGGAAGCAGCGTGTAGGTGGTGGCAACCGCATATGGACCCATGAGCCGGAGGTGTCTCTGAAATGGTGCGAGACACTTCCATGGGCTCGGGAGGTAGAACCTCTGGCTCGGGCAGCTCCAGAGGCACAAAAAGGTTGGGAGCCGGGGTACCTCTCTGCTTGGAGTGAGCTCGCTCCATACCGCGCTCTGAAAAATGGAGATCGATACGGGAGGAGATAGAAATTAGCTCCTCCAGAGAGGTAGGGATCTCTCTAGTGGAGAGAGCATCCTTAACATGCCCCGCTAATCCTCTCCAAAAAACAGGGATCAGTGCCTTGTCGGACCACTCCAACTCGGACGCCAGTGTCCGAAAACGGACGGCGTACTGGCTAACCGAGAGAGACCCCTGAGACAAGGCAAGCAACTGTAGAGAGGTGTCATGGGTGACCCGGGGACCGAGAAAAACTTGCCTGATGGCTGTCAGCAAGTGGGCAGCCTTCCGAATCTCGGGATCATCCCGCTCCCATAAAGGCGTAGCCCATTTCAGCTCCTTGCCGAACAGTAGGGATATAATAAACGCCACCTTGGCCCTTTCTGTAGGGAATTGCGCAGCCAGCAGCTCCAGGTGGATCAAGCGCTGGCTGATAAACCCCCTGCAGGAGGCACCATCCCCAGAATATTTATCGGGCAACGGGAGGCGGGTAACTGTCAGCGCAAGGGTGGACATGGACATCCGCCCGACCGTATCAGTAAGTGCCTTTACAGCAGCATCCGTGGCCTGCGAAGCTGCAAGAGCTCTCTCAAGGGTGGTCAAGCGAGTCTCGAGCTGTCGCACACACTGGAGGAGTTGCTGCTGTTCTTTCATCTCTAGCCAGACCCTGGCACTAGTATTATGTTACGGCGGCGGAACACACTTAAAAAAATATAAATAAACGTGTTTGCCGCCCCGGGTCCACCGTGCGGCAGATGGAAAAACCGCAGCTAGAAGACACAGAGCACTGGGTTCTATATCACCCAGGTGCCATCAAGCAGGCTCTGTTAAGTGCACAGAGCTACTACAGGAAAAAATAGAAAAGTAACGCTGAGCCTATTAGCAACACAGGGACTCAGCGGCACACATGCGGTAGGCAAAAAACTGAGAAGTTAGGATGTCACTAGGTCCGACACCTACCGTGGTAACAGGTGTGCTGGCGCCGCAACTGCGGATGCAGAAATAAGTTGCAACTGCAGCGCGGCGTGAACAGAGCCGCAAACAAGGCGCTGCAAAAACGCTAGAGCAATGCAGGACGCTTAGCTGCTGCAAAAAGTATGGCTGGAGCGCGCTGGCGCTAGCGCTGCTACTGGCGGCTGCCCAATCACTCACACAAATGTAATATCAGAGGGAAGGGGTTTCATAATAAGTCATCCACCAGTCCAAGCATCCATCACCATACATACAGCAGCAGTATGAAAATACTAGCGCATGGCATAGCGGCCATGCGCACTTTTTTATAGCGTACGGGACCTGCCGGAAAACTCCAGAGCCCTGAGTATAACCAATCAAATCAGGAGCAGGACCTGAGCACCTGACTCTTGAACTCCAATGAGAGCTAGTCCCGTGAGCATGCTCAGAAGCTGGGACAAAGGACTTAGCCTCTGGAGACAAATATGTGAATCTGGATTCCCGCATAGGCATTATAGAACCCAGATTCCTAACACTTCCCCCACAAGTTTTGTTGCCCCTTCCCCTAGAACACCTTCTTCAACTGTAAGTTCTGCATCTTCCCTGCACACCCCCAACTTGCAACCATCAGCCCCCAAACGCAGAAAAAAATAACGTTTTTTTTAATTTTTCTGGTTAAAAATAAATTTAAAATTTCTGGTTCACGATAGCAAAGTTTGATTAATGTTTTTGGCGCCGCTCACACACACTGTGCCGTACACACAATGCGACTTAAACTTTGCAAGTTGTCATAAAAAGTGTTTGGAGGATTGGCTGTTTTTACCATCCTCATTCCACTTATTGTGATTCTAGGCAAGGGGGATTATTGATATACCTTGTAATGAACAACATACTATTGTGTGTTGAAACCACTGATGGGTAAAATACACGTCATATGTTAATATGTTAAATACCAAGGCCTAGTATAATAACTAGTGTTTTACCAACTAGGATCTGGTTTCCTGAAACACAAACCTTTGAAACTCGGGCAAAAAAAATGCGAGTTTCTTTGCATTGTGGTTTGGTTTTGAACGAATCTCCTACTTGTTTTCCACTAGTTGGACAAGTTTCATTTGAAACAAATTTGGTTTCATGAAATCCGATCCTACCAAAGTCGCTCAAATGTCATAATCATAACTATTTATCAATCATGGCCTGGTTAATACACATATCATATTTAACCTGCAGCTTTACTTACGTACCAATATATTTAACGCGGACTAGCGATGCTGCATTTTAACTCATATGTGTATTTACCTGCGCAGGTTTGAGAACATCATGAATTCACAGGTATACATGGGAAGTTTTTTATTTTATTGGAGTGTAAAAAACAGTGCACTCGGTACTGGTATCAAATCAGGTTTTTTATTAACATACACAAACGAAAACATTCTTACACCATTTCATCTTGCCAGTGCACCCGTCCTACATCAGAGAAAAAGTAGGCCGCAAATTGGTCCCTTATTTGGTCAACTTCAACGGATGACCTGAGAGGGTGCTGAGTGAATTCAGACAATGGGTTAGGAGCAGCATCATCGAGTTCAAAGGTCGGGTGCTCTTTAGCCATCACAAAATTATGTAGAACCACACAGGCCTTCACCACCTCATCGACTGTTTCAAGTTTAAGATTAACGGCTGTGCCTAGAATTCGCCATCTGGAGACAAGAATCCCAAAAGCACACTCGACAGTTCTTCTGGCCCTGATCAGCCTGTAATTAAATATTTTTTTGGTGTGGTCCAAGTCTCACTGGTGTAGGGTTTCAGTAAGTTTGCGCACATTTGAAAAGCCTCATCCCCAACCATTACAAAGGGAAGTGGCGGAGCTTCGGTGTGAGGAAGAGGCCGTGGCATAGGGAAATTAAATTGGTTGCCATACAACCTCCGGCCCATGTCTGAGTTTTTAAAAGCCTGTGAGTCATTACTACGGCCAAATGCACCAATGTCCACTGCTACAAACATACAACCGGCATCCGCAATGGCCATGAGTACTATTGAAAAGTACTTTTTGTAATTATAGTACTCAGATCCAGTTCTTTTGGGTTTGATGATCCGTATGTGTTTACCATCAACAGCTCCCAAACAGTTGGGGAAATTGCAGACTGTCCAGAATTTGTCAGCAATTTCCATCCACTTTTCAGTGGTGGGCAGGGGCATAAATTCTGGACAAAGTACATTCCAGAGAGCCCGGCAGGTGTCCACAACAATTCCAGACAAGGTAGAGATTTCAATACGGTACTGAAAGTGTAGTGAAGATAGGGTTTCTCCAGTCGCCAGGAATCTGCGAAACAGAGAAAGAATTAAAACTAATATTTCTGTATATGGTTTTGTAAAACTATAAAATAAAATATTAGTACATTTATGAAAAATAATTAGCCAAGGTTTTGAATAGTACATGTAAAAAAAAAAAACCATCAGACCCCACCCCTTGGTTTTTAAATATTACGTACCGTAATGTCACCAGTAACCGTTCCTCAGGAGGAATCGCACGACAGAGCTGTGTGTCCTGTCTCTGGATGGATTCTTGGACACGAGCAAGCAAATCCCTGAAGCTTTCTTGGGACATCCGGATATAATCTGTAAATTTCTCCGGGTTTGCCTGTAGCTCACTGTAGAGGGTATGGTATGCCCCACGGCTCTCCCGGAGTTCAACCATCGGATGTATCCACATACGCCGCCACTGCCGTCTTCGCTGCCTCTCTCTCTTCCTTTGTTCATGGCAAGCAACTGCATAAGCCTGAACAATCGCGATGTCCAAATCCAAGTTGAAGTGAAAACTCTTCCAGCGCAGATCCATGTTGACAAGAGAATAATCAAGTAAATGTGAAGAATACTGTAGACAGGGTCTATACAGTGGGGCAAAAAAGTATTTAGTCAGTCAGCAATAGTGCAAGTTCCACCACTTAAAAAGATGAGAGGCGTCTGTAATTTACATCATAGGTAGACCTCAACTATGGGAGACAAACTGAGTAAAAAAAATCCAGAAAATCACATTGTCTGTTTTTTTTTCATTTTATTTGCATATTATGATGGAAAATAAGTATTTGGTCAGAAACAAAATTTCATCTCAATACTTTGATATATCCTTTGTTGGCAATGACAGAGGTCAAACGTTTTCTGTAAGTCTTCACAAGGTTGCCACACACTGTTGTTGGTATGTTGGCCCATTCCTCCATGCAGATCTCCTCTAGAGCAGTGATGTTTTTGGCTTTTCGCTTGGCAACACGGACTTTCAACTCCCTCCAAAGGTTTTCTATAGGGTTGAGATCTGGAGACTGGCTAGGCCACTCCAGGACCTTGAAATGCTTCTTACGAAGCCACTCCTTCGTTGCCCTGGCGGTGTGCTTTGGATCATTGTCATGTTGAAAGACCCAGCCACGTTTCATCTGCAATGCCCTTGCTGATGGAAGGAGGTTTGCACTCAAAATCTCACGATACATGGCCCCATTCATTCTTTCATGTACCCGGATCAGTCGTCCTGGCCCCTTTGCAGAGAAACAGCCCCAAAGCATGATGTTTCCACCACCATGCTTTACAGTAGGTATGGTGTTTGATGGATGCAACTCAGTATTCTTTTTCCTCCAAACACGACAAGTTGTGTTTCTACCAAACAGTTCCAGTTTGGTTTCATCAGACCATAGGACATTCTCCCAAAACTCCTCTGGATCATCCATATGCTCTCTAGCAAACTTCAGATGGGCCCGGACATGTACAGGCTTAAGCAGTGGGACACGTCTGGCACTGCAGGATCTGAGTCCATGGTGGCGTAGTGTGTTACTTATGGTAGGCCTTGTTACATTGGTCCCAGCTCTCTGCAGTTCATTCACTAGGTCCCCCCGCGTGGTTCTGGGATTTTTGCTCACCGTTCTTGTGATCATTCTGACCCCACGGGGTAGGATTTTGCGTGGAGCACCAGATCGAGGGAGATTATCAGTGGTCTTGTATGTCTTCCATTTTCTAATTATTGCTCCCAAAGTTGATTTCTTCACTCCAAGCTGGTTGGCTATTGCAGATTCAGTCTTCCCAGCCTCGTGCAGGGCTACAATTTTGTTTCTGGTGTCCTTTGACAGCTCTTTGGTCTTCACCATAGTGGAGTTTGGAGTCAGACTGTTTGAGGGTGTGCACAGGTGTCTTTTTATACTGATAACAAGTTTAAACAGGTGCCATTACTACAGGTAATGAGTGGAGGAAAGAGGAGACTCTTAAAGAAGAAGTTACAGGTCTGTGAGAGCCAGAAATCTTGATTGCTTGTTTCTGACCAAATACTTATTTTCCACCATAATATGCAAATAAAATGAAAAAAAAAACAGACAATGTGATTTTCTGGATTTTTTTTTCTCAGTTTGTCTCCCATAGTTGAGGTCTACCTATGATGTAAATTACAGACGCCTCTCATCTTTTTAAGTGGTGGAACTTGCACTATTGCTGACTGACTAAATACTTTTTTGCCCCACTGTATATTAACATACCACACCGCCACTGATGTCCCATTGGTCGTGTGTAGAGTTGAGCGAAATGGGTCGAAAAATTTCAAAAGTCGCCGACTTTTGTCAAAGTCGGGTTTCATGAAACGAAACCCGACCCTAGGATGAGGTCGGCCACGAGGTCGGCGACTTACGCGCCAAAGTCGCGTTTCAAAAGTTTGTTTTGCGCTCTTTTACAGCCAATCAGGATCCACGGACACTGTGGGCAACGTGATGACATAGGCAGGGGTCACCACCATCTTTCAGAAGGGCATGCAAGTGATTGGCTTGCTTTGGTGGGCGTCACAGGGGGTATAAAAGGGCGTGCACGCCGACCGCCATCTTACTTCTGCCGATCTCAGTATAGGGAGAGGTTGCTGCTGATTCTGTAGGGAGAGCGTTATGCAGGGAAGAAGACAAAAAAACTGCTTCTGCTGCTAGCGATTTGGCCTGCACAACACACAAGTCACTGTGTGTGCAGTGCAAGGGGAGGCTATATTGTGGTGTATCAGTGGTGTTGGTTGTTGGGCTGCCTTTTAAGGCTTCCTGACAGGCTGGCACTGCTGTTTACCCACTGCTCCGCAAACTGCTTTTTTAAAAGCAATCCCAATTTTTTTTTTTTGTCCTGCTGAGAAGAAAAAAAAACTGCTTCTGCTGCTAGCAATTTGGCCTGCACAACACACAAGTCACTGTGTGTGCAGTGCAAGGGGAGGCTATATTGTGGTGTATCAGTGGTGTTGGTTGTTGGGCTGCCTTTTAAGGCTTCCTGACAGGCTGGCATTGCTGTTTACCCACTGCTCCGCAAACTGCTTTTTTAAAAGCAATCCAATCTCCCTTATCCTGTAGTCACTTTGGTCACAGCTGTGCCATCGAGCCTGTCACATAGCGCTCAGATATTCATTGGGCCTCACACAATCCACAAGTGTCCAGTGTCCAAAAGTGTGTGCAGAGATTCAAAATCTCCCTTATCCTCTCGTCACTTTGGTCACAGCTGTGCCATCGAGCCTGTCACATAGCGCTCAGATATTCATTGGGCCTCACACAATCCAAAAGTGTCCAGTGTCCAAAAGTGTGTGCAGAGATTCAAAATCTCCCTTATCCTCTCGTCACTTTGGTCACAGCTGTGCCATCGAGCCTGTCACATAGTGCTCAGATATTCATTGGGCATCACACAATCCACAAGTGTCCAGTGTCCAAAAGTGTGTGCAGAGATTCAAAATCTCCCTTATCCTCTCGTCACTTTGGTCACAGCTGTGCCATCGAACCTGTCACATAGCGCTCAGATATTCATTGGGCCTCACACAATCCACAAGTGTCCAGTGTCCAAAATTGTGTGCAGAGATTCAAAATCTCCCTTATCCTCTAGTCACTTTGGTCACAGCTGTGCCATCGAGCCTGTCACATAGCGCTCAGATATTCATTGGGCCTCACACAATCCACAAGTGTCCAGTGTCCAAAAGTGTGTGCAGAGATTCAAAATCTCCCTTATCCTCTCGTCACTTTGGTCACAGCTGTGCCATCGAGCCTGTCACATAGCGCTCAGATATTCATTGGGCCTCACACAATCCACAAGTGTCCAGTGTCCAAAAGTGTGTGCAGAGATTCAAAATCTCCCTTATCCTCTCGTCACTTTGGTCACAGCTGTGCCATCGAGCCTGTCACATAGCGCTCAGATATTCATTGGGCCTCACACAATCCACAAGTGTCCAGTGTCCAAAAGTGTGTGCAGAGATTCAAAATCTCCCTTATCCTCTCATCACTTTGGTCACAGCTGTGCCATCGAGCCTGTCACATAGCGCTCAGATATTCATTGGGCCTCACACAATCCACAAGTGTCCAGTGTCCAAAAGTGTGTGCAGAGATTCAAAATCTCCCTTATCCTCTCGTCACTTTGGTCACAGCTGTGCCATCGAGCCTGTCACATAGCGCTCAGATATTCATTGGGCCTCACACAATCCACAAGTGTCCAGTGTCCAAAAGTGTGTGCAGAGATTCAAAATCTCCCTTATCCTCTCGTCACTTTGGTCACAGCTGTGCCATCGAGCCTGTCACATAGCGCTCAGATATTCACTGGGCCTCACACAATCCAAAAGTGTCCAGTGTCCACAAGTGTGTGCAGAAATTCAAAATCTCCCCTGTCCTATAGACACCTTGTACCTTGTTTTACATTACTATATAGTTTGTTGGATTTTGTCTACATTTCTACCAAAAATGAGGAAGGCTGGTGGAAGAGGCCATGGAATTGGGCGGGGGTTGGCAGCTGGTAATGATGGTGTTGGTGGTGGATCTGATGGTAGTGGCAAGAGCAAAATAGGACCGAATGCAGGAGGTGTTGAGCCTGCGTCATCGTCTGGCTACATAAGGCCTCGAACGCTTAGTTTTCTAGGAGTTGGCAAACCGCTTTTAAAGCCAGAGCATCAGGAAAAAGTTTTGTCTTACATTGCTGACTCAGCCTCCAGCTCTATCGCCTCCTCTTCTTCAGTTGTAAAAAGTAAAAGCACTGAGTCGTCATTGGAGGCTCATGTTCATGAACCACACCTTTCCTTATGTCCTTCACCCCAACCAAGATTGAAGGATGACGCAGGCCATACTACTGATTACTCCATGGAGCTGTTTTCACATACCATGCCTGGATTATCAAGTCAAATGGTGAATTACCCAAGCCAAGATGAATCTGACATGAAGTGCACTGATGCACAGCCGCTGATGGATGATTCTGCTGGTACATTCACTCAGAGCACTACATTGTCCTCGCAGTGTACAGAGCCAGATTCTGACCCTGATGAGACTCAGGTGCCCCTTCCCGCACACTATACCACCATACACGGTGACACAGAGTAAGGTGCACATGACATAGAAGAGGAGGTGATGGATGACCCAGTTGTTGACCCAGATTGGCATCCATTGGGGGAAGAGGGTGCTGCTTCCAATAGCTCAGATGAGGAGCATCCACAGCAGACATCGACATCGCAACAGCTGTTATCTGGCAGGCCCGTAGCACTCCAAAGACAGGTTCCAAACATCAAAAGAGTTGCTGGACAGCTTGTCCAGAGGGTCAAAAGATCACAGCGTGCTAGGCCGCAAAATGTCTGCCAAAGTAGGAAGAGTGCAGTGTGGCACTTTTTTGAACAAAATCCTCATGATCAGGCCAAGGTTATCTGTGAGAAGTGCGCAAAGACCTTTAGCCGAGGGAAAAATCTGAAAAATTTGAATACCAGTTGCATGCTTAGACATTTAACCAGCATGCACTTGCAAGCGTGGACACAACACCAAACCTCAAGTGCCACATGTGAAACTGATCACAACGAAGGTAGTCAGCAACGCTACATTGTTTCCCCCACTGTAAGCCCACCGGTTATCACAGCAGCAAATGTTGAGGTGTCGTTGCAAGGCCACAGCAGTCAGGGAATCCCACTGTTATATCAACGAAAGACTGATTCTAGGCCATCAGAAAGAACACCAACTCCATCACCATCATCAACCCTCTCTCAGTCCGCCCTGTCCACCGCTACTTCCACCATATGCAGCTCTCAAGTCCAGCTCACCCTCCCAGACACTATGAGAAGGTCAAGAAAGTACTCAGTCTCTCATCCGCGTACACTGGGTTTGAACGCCCACATTGCCAAACTAATCTCGTTTGAGATGATGCCCTTTCGGTTGGTGGAAAGCACAGCTTTCTGCGAACTCATGGCCTATGCAGTACCACGCTATGACCTACCCAGTCGCCACTTCTTCTCTCGCAAAGCCATCCCAGCCCTCCACCATCATGTGAAAGACCGCATTGTCCATGCACTCAAGCAGTCAGTGAGCGGAAAGGTGCACCTCACAAATGATGCATGGTCCAGTCGGCATGGCCAGGGCCGTAACGTGTCCATCACTGCGCACTGGGTTAATGTGGTGGATGCAGGGTCCACAGGGGACAGCGGTGGTGGGACAGTGCTGCCTAGCCCACGGTATAGGAAACAGTTGGCTGTAGGCGTTCGACCCTCCTCCTCCTCCTCCTCCTCCAGAAGCGAAAGCTCGTCCACAGAGCGCAGTCGTACGAGCACTCCATCTGCAGCTGCCACTGTTGCACACGATGTGTCCCCCTATCGAGCAGCTAGTGGAAAGCGTCAGCAGGCTGTGTTGCAGATGACGTGTTTGGGCAACAGACACACCGCCGAGGTGCTGGCCGAGTACTTGAAGCGACAAACTGAGTCATGGCTGGGCAGTGTACATCTTGAGGCAGGCAAGGTAGTTAGTGATAACGGCCGTAATTTTGTGGCAGCCATAGCCCTTTCAAAACTCAGCCACATACCTTGCTTGGCTCACACCTTGAACCTGGTGGTGCAGTGCTTCCTCAAAAATTATCCGGAGTTAACAGCCCTGCTCCAGAAGGTGCGAAGACTGTGCGCGCACATCCGCCGGTCGCCTGTACACTCCGTTCGTATGCAGAAGCTGCAGCGATTGCTCCACCTTCCCAACCACCGCCTCATTATCGACATTGCAACAAGGTGGAACTCCACCCTGCACATGGTGGAGCGGCTGTGCGAGCAGAGGCAGGCCATAATGCATTTGTGGGAGGATACACGGCCAGGCACTTTGAGAGCAGACATGGAGTTGACAGGTGTGCAGTGGTCGAAGCTGAAAGACCTCTGTAAAGTCCTTCAGTGTTTTGAGGAATGCACACGGCTGGTAAGCGCAGACGACGCCATCCTAAGCATGAGAATCCCACTTATGCGTCTGCTCATGCAAACTTTGATGCACCTTAAGGAGCAGGCGTCTGCAGCCAATGTTGATGAGGAGGAAGAGGAGGAGGGAATCCTTGATGACATTCAGCCATTGTCTGCTCAGGGACCTCTCCTGGACGAGGTGGAGGAAGAAGAGGAGGAGGAGGATGATGATGGGGATGATGCAATCCATACTGGGCCTAATTCCGTCTGAGCCTGCCTCCTGATGTATAGACATATATTTTGAATGTGTACGCTATCCATACATGTTATCTGGGGATACGGTACCCTTTCTAACCTTTGTGCAATCACGTGCAATCCATACTGGGCCTAACACCGTCTGAGCCTGCCTCCTGAGACATATATTTTGAATGTGTACGCTATCCATACATGTTATCCGGGGATACGGTACCCTTTCTAACCTTTGTGCAATCACGTGCAATCCATACTGGGCCTAACAACGTCTGAGCCTGCCTCCTGAGACATATATTTTGAATGTGTACGCTATCCATACCTGTTATCTGGGAATACGGTACCCTTTCTAACCTTTGTGCAATCACGTGCAATCCATACTGGGCCTAACACCGTCTGAGCCTGCCTCCTGAGACATATATTTTGAATGTGTACGCTATCCATACATATTATCTGGGGATACGGTACCCTTTCTAACCTTTGTGCAATCACGTGCAATCCAAACTGGGCCTAACACCGTCTGAGCCTGCCTCCTGAGACATATATTTTGAATGTGTACGCTATCCATACATGTTATCTGGGGATACGGTACCCTTTCTAACCTTTGTGCAATCACGTGCAATCCATACTGGGCCTAACACCGTCTGAGCCTGCCTCCTGAGACATATATTTTGAATGTGTACGCTATCCATACATGTTATCTGGGGATACGGTACCCTTTCTAACCTTTGTGCAATCACGTGCAGTCCATACTGGGCCTAACACCATCTGAGCCTGCCTCCTGAGACATATATTTTGAATGTGTACGCTATCCATACATGTTATCCGGGGATACGGTACCCTTTCTAACCTTTGTGCAATCACGTGCAATCCATACTGGGCCTAACACCGTCTGAGCCTGCCTCCTGAGACATATATTTTGAATGTGTACGCTATCCATACATGTTATCCGGGGATACGGTACCCTTTCTAACCTTTGTGCAATCACGTGCAATCCATACTGGGCCTGACACCGTCTGAGCCTGCCTCCTGAGACATATATTTTGAATGTGTACGCTATCCATACATGTTATCTGGGGATACGGTACCCTTTCTAACCTTTGTGCAATCACATGCAATCCATACTGGGCCTAACACCGTCTGAGCCTGCCTCCTGAGACATATATTTTGAATGTGTACGCTATCCATACATGTTATCCGGGGATACGGTACCCTTTCTAACCTTTGTGCAATCACGTGCAATCCATACTGGGCCTGACACCGTCTGAGCCTGCCTCCTGATGTATAGACATATATTTTGAATGTGTACGCTATCCATACATGTTATCTGGGGATACGGTACCCTTTCTAACCTTTGTGCAATCACGTGCAATCCATACTGGGCCTAACATCATCTGAGCCTGCCTCCTGAGACATATATTTTGAATGTGTACGCTATCCATACATGTTATCTGGGGATACGGTACCCTTTCTAACCTTTGTGCAATCACGTGCAATCCATACTGGGCCTAACACCGTCTGAGCCTGCCTCCTGATGTATAGACATATATTTTGAATGTGTACGCTATCCATACATGTTATCTGGGGATACGGTACCCTTTCTCACCTTTGTGCAATCACGTGCAATCCATACTGGGCGTGAGAACGGCTGGCGAGCTGTTAAGCAAGCTACAGCACCTGTGGTTTGCACACGTAAGTTTTTAATTTTTTCAGGAATGACGGTTAGGCCTAATTCCGGAACTGCGGTTGACCTGCACTTACTGGGAAATCATCGTTCGAGTGTAATAATTGTAATCAGTGATCCCCATCACTAACGTTGTTCAGCGGGTTATCTGCACCCGTAAGCGACAAACGCTGGCCTTTTCAGTGTAGCGCACATGCAGCCACGGACATGTAAGGGCATGACACACCAGTTATTGGCCAATCTCATGTGCCAGAGCCTCACGTGTCCCTCTAGTAAGCCGGACTCGGACCGCGGGGCATGACGGAGTCTCGTTCGTTAACGGAATTAAGCTTGCAATGTGTGCATCTGTTCTGTAGCTGGCATGGTTGAGGTTTCCCAGGTGGAGTCGAATTTAACCGTAGGCTCCACTCCTGGTGGTGCCCTTCTGGACATTCCTTTAAGGTTCAGCTTTGCAACCATACTGCCCACGTAAAACAAACACTTTGCCTTCATGAACGCTGTTTGGAGGGTCATGACTCGTGGGAATAACGCCGCCCAATCAGCTAACCTGCTAGAGAGATCCTTCGTTGCTCCCAAGCATGACATCACACTCCCTAGGAAGAAGGTAATGCCACTGTGGCGACCGTACTCCTGGGGGCGACACAAGTGCACTGATGCCCAGCCACTGCTCGATGAATCTGCTGGTACATTGACCCAGACCACTACATTCCCCTCGCACGCTACACGACCTGAATCTGACCCTGATGAAACTCAGGTTACCCTTCCCATATACAGTTCCATCTTACACGGTGACAAAGAGGAAGCTGCAGATGAAAGTGCAGGTTCGGCCCACCCGCCATCAGACACACCACCGTACTATCATGGGCCCTGTGCCAGTGCCGTCGCCAACGAGTGGGCCCCCCCTGCTTGCCCAGGATCACAGCACTTGCAAAGTTGAAATACTGTACAGTGAGATGGAAGATGGGGACGACGAGGAATCCAGAGAAGTACAGGGATTCCCTAGCGAGGAGACTTATTTGATTGTTTTCAATGTTGGGACAGCAATTTTTGGGGAGCACTATACTCTGGAGAATGATAGATGGGGCCCACCATACACTGGAACATTCCAAAGGTGGACATCAGACACTGGAGCAGCATTTACAGGGCCCATTATACACTAGAGCATTAGAAATGGGGCCCATTATGTTTGGAGCATTATTTGGGCCCATAAGACAGTGGAGCTTCATCCATGGGGACCAACATATACTGTAGCATTATGTGGAGCTCATCATATACTGTTTCAAACATTATATGGGACCAATGATTCTGTATGGAGAAATAGATGGGCCTCGTCATGAGATGTAAAAAGTGAGGTATTTTTCATTGTACTATACCGCTATTTCTCTGCCATATCGGAGCATGATGAGTTGTGGTATGTGTTAAAGGGGCGCTCTTTCGCCCAGGGCACATGAAAACCTGCAGCCAGCCCTCCCCCCCACAACTTTAGCCAAATAACCCCCATTTTTCAGTGCGTAACTTGTATTATGAAGTTAATTAAGGTTGACAAGCTTAAGTAAGAAGAATTGATGCTTTTGGCATTCAAATGGGCACTGTAGGTGTGTTTCCTGTCCTCCTCTCACTGCCGACTTTTATTCCCCATTGACTTACATTGGGTTTTGTGTTTCGGGACGACCCCGACTTTTCCCTATAATCGGACGATCTTGCTCGACCCCACTTTTGGAAAAGTCGGGTTTCACGAAACGAAACGCGACCCTAAAAAAACAAAAGTCGCTCAACTCTAGTCGTGTGTGTTGCCAGATTGTTATTTGTTTTTTTTTTTGGGTGAGGACAATGTGGAAAAAAACGCAAACGCACTAAAAACGCTGCGTTTTTTTCCTGCATGCGCATAAAAATGCTTGAAAAAAACGCAGCGTTTGTATGCGTTTGTATGCCTTTTTTCCATGAGTTTTTTGCGCAAAAAATGCTCTGCAAAAAAAAGCAAGTGTGAAAGTAGCCTAAGGAGTGTGCTCAGTTTCTATCTATATTTTAGACAGAATTTGTAAATATTCTTCACTTTCTTTGATCTGTTGAACAACTGTAAGCATAGGAATGGGACGTACTCCTCATCAGGAGCTGTCAATGTACTACATATTTAATAAATGGCCGCTATTATATTTTATTCTAAAATCATTAGTCAATTATTATATATTACATCTTCAAAGAAATATCTAATTTTTTTCTAACTTGATAAATTATGGAATTTTTACTGCATGCAATCACCTGTAGAGGGAGCAATCCTCATGTAGGTTCCTACAGTTAGTATTTGAAACAGTGGGATGGTATAAAGTTGTTTGGAGTGAGCGAATCCTAATCTCAGAAACAGGTTATTGTTATGAACATGCAAAGGCAAGCAGGGTACCAAGTTCATTTCTGTGGTCCCTCCCACGTCATCACCGACCATCGTGCACTTACTTTGTTACTCCTGTTTTTATGAAGCATTTTAATCGATAAGCGATGCATCTATGTTCTTACAGTTGGATAGATACAGCTTTTTTATTTATGCCAATGTAATAGATAGATTACAATAGTAGCATAATTCTGCTACTAGAGAATATTTATATATGTTTTGTGTCATTGTAAACTGTTATTTCTGGCATGACTATTATCCCTGTAGTGCAAAATGTGAAAAACCAATGACATGTTGCATGCATTTCAAAATTTAATGTATAGCTCTTCAACAATGGCATTTGTTGTACCATAGGTATGATAAGTTGCTAAGAGCTTTACTTAATGCTCCTTTAAATATAAAGTTCAGGATTGCTCATCACTATGTGTCATCCATCTGTTCTTGCAAATTATTGCTGCCAAGAAGGCATCAATTTTATGACATCAGTAATTCAATGCAAATATGTAGGTTTTAGCTCTGAAATATACTTTAGAGGTTTTTATTTTGTAATATAAAGCCCTATTTGGATTATGAATTATATGCACGTAATTTAGCAGGATAATAATTAATTGTGACTCTAAAACTTACAACAAGCTGTTATTTATCTGAAGGCAGTAGCTCTTCCATGATTCTTTGCCCAGACATAACATATAGTTGTGTGGGCATTCACACCTGACAAAAGTTTTAGTTGCTGAATTTAGATGGTTCCAAATTATGAGACGAATAAAGAACAGCTATGAATAAATGTGTAAGCCTCAAAAGATTTACACCCTCTAGACCTACATCACAGGTCACTTACTGGGCCACCTAGTCTCCTACTATGCTGGAGAAGGGCAAGTACCTTGAGACACCTGTCATTAAATGAAGTTCATTTCCTTTACGTTAAATCATTGAGGATAAGGACTAACGGCACATAGTTACATGTGTGGTGGTCATGTCCTACTCTTTTTCAATTCTGGTGCAGTGTGGAGAAGTTCATCCGCAATGTGTTAAGTAAAACAATCAGCCTGACACCTGAGATGGTGTTATTGAACTTTCCGACTTGGCCTGAACATAAACGCATCTCTCACCTGGTGCAACACATACTGACGGCAGCGAAATTATTAATCCCTATGTTTTGGAAATCGACAACTATTCCTTCCACCTATCAACTATACGAAAAAGTAGATTGTTATACCATGTAGCTAAACTTGTTGCTTCAGTAACTGTACTCAATCGGCATTTGAAGAAACTTGGCACCCATGGTCTCATTTTAGGTCTGCTTATAAACATAAGCAAGTCCAACATAGCATTATTTAATTGCAATAATAAAGCTTGGAAAATACACGTGCCCCCACCCCCCTTCCCTCCCTTCTACACCTCCTTTTTACATCTATATTTCGCAATCTCACTCCTTTCTTAATAAAATTCTAATCAGATTGATGTCTTGATAGCTGTAGCAATTCAAAGTTATAATGCTCATCTACAAACCTGACACACAATGATGTTTTTGACTTAAGTAGATTATCGAACTACTGTCTATTATTTCACAATGTAGTGCTATCCTGTAATGCCGTTTTTAGGTCAAACCAGGATAAATATTTGTTACTCGTAATGTAAAGATATATTTGCTGCATTCTATCCTGATTTCATATTTATGTACCTGTTATGCTTTCAATAAAAAACCATTGAAAAGAGAAAAAAAATTGTAATCTTGCTACTCATCTACCCCACCTTAAATGCTGCCAACGACTGCCTCGTCTGGCTTTTTCTTCTCAACTTTCCCCAGTGCATGTCATCCTCTTTGGCCTTATTCACTCAACGCTGGAGCATCCAGCAGTAACTAGACCTCAGACAGCGCATGACATCAAGACATATGTTGCAAAAATCACGACTTGCATAGTGACATCTGAGGCCTAGTAGCCCTGGCATGGAGGTAAGGAGACCACACAGGATGATGCCCAATGAGAGTCTTTGGAAAAAAGAAGTCAGACCATGCAGTGAAATAGATTGTGGGCAGTGGCAAGACAGATGAGTGGGGAAGAGAGTATTTTTTTATATGACATTTGATTATTATGCCTTCTGGTCTAAAAGACCCCTGAGCATGATGAGTGTCATGGCAATAACTCACATGAATTCCTGCCGCCATGCTACTCACTGTGTACACGGCTCTGCCTGGTTCCGAACAGAGTCCATGCAGTACTTCCAACTCTGCTGTATATCCCTGATGTCTCCACATAGCTATAGGAGAGAGCAGCCAGAATCTGCAGGAATTTAATCCTGTTGTGTTCTGCAAGGTTTGGATTCCCCAGCCAGTCAGCAGATGCTAGGCTTAGCTCTCTTCCAGACATTTACTTAAGCTTAGATTCCTGGTTCCATTCAGACGCTGCAATCAATCCTGTGTTATTTCATCTCGTCTCGCCTATTATTGACCCGGCATGTTCGTCTGACCTCTCTCTTGATTTTTGTTAAGTAATCTGATCCCATGCTGCCTGCCCTGACCCCGGACCATTTGACTATGCTTCTGACCTGCCCCTCCTGTACCTTGTAAACCAACTCTTACCCATGGGTGAGCTGCTGCATTCCTTGGGACTGCCCTGGAGTAGTGCCTGGTATCTACCAGCAGCCCAGCCTATCATCACCATCAGAGACTCTAGTGAATACCCCGTAGACACTTAGTCATGCCCCTTCAAGGTATGTCCGGCTCCAATACACAGCACAGCACATAGAGAGACATTCCTGCTCTTTTTTTTAGCACACTGACAAGCAACAGTAAAATAAAGGAAATTATGCATCAGTGCTGAACTGTTTATATCTGACTCAAGCTCTGACATGAGGAAAACTTGTTAGAGTGCTCTGCAAGATGTTTTTGTCTCTATCTGGCTGTTTTCTCACTTCTCCTGACCCCACCACTGCACACCTTATCCATTATCTAAGGAAGATAGATTTGAGCTATTTTTTTTCTAACAGTGGGTGGTGAATTAATTAGGAAGCGAAACAGGAAGAAGTGTCTGAAAATTGGGGAAGGAAGCCAATTTCTTGGATAAGATACATTATTAAGTCTCATATTTGTCTGTAAAATTAATTTGTGATAAGTTTTCAGCCATACTTCTATTTTTGTTATCTTATATTTTACTTATAATGACTGTGTATGGCTGTGCTATTCTAATTGTATTATATTATATTATGTTCTACTTTATTGCATCATCTAAAATTGTCATTTTTCAAACCTTGCTTCTTGGTTATACCAAAAATGTATAAATACAAAATTAGAAAAATAAATTCCAGATACCATTGTAAAGGTTGACTACTTTACCTTAATTTAAGAATTGTGCTCGGGATGAAATTTTTAAGTGCTTACTAATAAATTTGTATTACTTCTTCTCCTTTATTCTCTTGGGTCAAAAGGAAGAAGAAATGGAGCCATTCCAGCAGTGTTGGCACTTTCTCTTGAGGGTATCACAAAACATTTTTATGCCACACGTTCTCAGCACTGGCTTCCCACTTCGCGCCTTCTAACAAAATGAAAGAAATGCAGCTCTCACTTTCTCCAGATGTATGTGATTTGTCTGAAGGCAGAGAGCATGAAGCTAGCTCTGATTGGCCGCATGGATTGCATGACATAACAATGTTACGCGATACCCAAGGGAGCAAGTGCTAACACTGCTGGAACAGCATCAGTACCAGAGGCAATTATAGGTGTTATGATTTATTTTCACAATAGTGTATAACTTCTTTAAGGACTCTTCAACAGACCCAAGCTACTGCATGTTTGTCTGTTGCACAGCTCTACAAGAGATGTGTACTTTCTTATCTTTCTTCTTGGTCTGAAACATCTAAAGAGTGGTCCCAGATTAACAGATTTGTGAGAAAAAAGTTTGCTATTTTGTGTTACTTATTCTAAAGTTTATTTTATGCTATATATGTTTATCTGTGGCCAACTAGTGGCCGTGATGGCATATTTCTAATTAGTATTCAATTGAAATTGAAAAATTGGAGTCTACCAAAATTACCGTAAACTCTTTTTAGATTTGCTTTTATTTTTTTTGTTGTCTTTTTTTGCTTGCATTAGGTTACACCTTTCATGCTATTGTCCCCTGTATATTTGTCATTGAAAATAAGGCATGGGTCCCACAAATAATGATTACATAGCTTTCAGTATTGATTTCCAATTGTCAGCGCTATATTAACATAGTTTACAGCAATCATTTTAGAATTTCTATATATAACATATACTGTATTTTTCCTGTAAAGTGATCAGCTAATTAATTCATGAACTACCATACTGGTCAGACAATCATAATATTTTCAGGGGAAGGTTTTTCAGATGAGAACTATTTTTTACCACAAACTGCTAGCACCGGGCTATAAATCTTATTAATTACATCCTTTATAGCAGGAGATTATTTTGGCTGCACATCTTAAGCTTTGTGGAACCTTAATGTATACAAACTAACTCCTGAAAATAGAATAAATAAATCAGCACTATTAGAATAAAGTTTCCATCGAAAATAATTACCCCTGGGTTCGAGTCCTGTTGTTTTCTGTAGCCTTATAAAAAACTTTGTCATTGCAAGACCTTGTACGCCATTCAATGCAAAATGGCAAAACAGATCTAATTATAAGTACAGGGAAGGACCACAAAAAACAGTCCCATGATTCTCTCATGGGGTTTCTACAGAGTAATGGTTATATGGCCTCATTCATCAAAACTGTCTTACGGTTAAACTGATTTTGTTGCCCTGTGTTGACCAATCAGAGATCAGCTTTCAATTTACCAAAATAGTGTTAGCAATGATTGAAAACCATCATATCCTTCTTTGCCAGTCAAGTGGTCCCCTGTGGAGGACAGTCGTGTTATGTACGAGTGTGTCCCACATGTCATAATATCATAGTGGACTACAATGTAAACGCAGGGTCATTCACAGAAAAAACAACTGTTCCACTGGTCAATTTGTAAACCTTCTATTCCAGAAAAAGGCAGAATGTTTTGTTACAAAAATTACAAAACATGGTATCCATTGACATGTAGGTGAGAGTTATGATAAGCGAAGGAAATCAATGAAAAAATGATCTGAACAGGTGCACATTAACAAAAAAAAGTTTTACACATATTGGTTTATATTCTACATAATATTCCCCAAAGATATAGATTAAAATTGATATTTGGGGAAGATTTTTTTTTATTGTTTATTTTCTTCCACTGAAACTGTGGAATTCAAAAGGTACCCATAGGTGTCCCAGTTACAGGGGAAATTAGTCCACTGAAGCACGAGGCATGACTGGTAGAGCTGACCTGGTTATGCTATGCTTTGCTTAAAGAGATCCAAAAATTATTTGATCACCAAGGCAGTACTAAAACTACAAATCACTGCAAGGCACTCAATGAGTGTTATGTCCCCGGCAAAGGAAAAGTGAGCAGGGGAAGTAAACTGCTTCTATTGTCTCCCTATTGTCTTTGACTAGACTGGAGAAGCTTTAACCCAGCACCGTAAACTTACAATTGTATGGGGTTAAAACTCAGGACCAAGTGCAGATTATTTATGGTGCTTAGTAGTTATCTGATTAATACAATGGATAAGATTTATTAATACCATGTAGTTCTTTGAAAGTGCAAATTTAAGGGCTGATTCATTAAGACTGGTATTGTGCATGTCAGTCTTAATGAATGGTTTGGTAGAGTACCATGAGCTCAATTCATTTAGAGGTGATTGCTTGATAAATCTTCCACAATATTTATTTATTTCACACAGACATAAAAAGAAAACCTCAAATGATTTAAGAAGAAATACATTAAAGTATTTGACACTAAGCACACACTGCTGACATACAATATATACAACCTACTGTGTAAATTCTTAAATACATCCTCCATAAAGAAACATCCTTGTTGTGTTGATGCTAGCATTAACCCCTTAATGACAGCTATTATGTCTTTGTACTGACCTGAGATATAAGAGAATATCATCCCCATACAGGTGACAATCCAGCAGCTGTCAACTGTACACTATAGCTGACAACTTGCTGCATCACAAATGATCAGTGTTGGCATCATCCATATCTGTTTAACCCCTTAGTTGCTGCTGTCAAAAGTGATTACATCAAATAAATGGTTAATAGAGTGTGGTGGCTTATGCTTTCATCTAACCGAGATCATGATTGTGTGGTCCTGATGTTTGCCACAGCATTTCATGGCCAAATAGCGGCCTTAAGGCCCCTTTACATTTAGCGATGCACCAGCGATCCTGACAATGATACGACCCGGTGCATCGCTAAATGGTCACTAGTGAGCTGCCACACAGGCAGATCTCACAGCGATGTAGCGACGCAGCAGCGGTCGTTACTTACCTTTCAGACGCGGTGATCCTGACGTCCTCCCGCCCATGTCCACGCGTTGCTCGTCGGCGCCAGCAGGAAGCCCAGCAGGAAGCACCCGACAAGAAATTGAGCTGCACGATCTCGCGCGATCAGCGACAGACAGCGGGGGAGCCGGTCGGATGTAAGTATCACACATAGCGATATTGCTTTTGATATTGCTGCTGCGTCACAAAATCGGTGACGCTTTAGCGATATCGCTATGTGTAAAGGCCCCTTTAGAGTCTCCCGGCGATAGCGATCAGTACAGAAGTTAGCGACTTTTAGGTGGTAAACAAACACTTTTTCATTCTTGCTACACCACTTTGCATTAATTCCTGAAAAGTACCTGAAGGGTTAATAAACTATCTGACAGAAGTTTTCAATATGTCAGGGGGTGCTGTTTTAAAATGGTATCACGTTTGGGTTTTTACTATATATTGGACCCCCAATGTCACTTCAAACCTGGATAGGTCCCTCAAAAAAATAAATTTTGTAAATTTCCTTTGAAAAATGGAAAATTATTGCTACATTTTTAAACCTCCTAAAAGGCTATCAAAATAAATTAGCGGTTTAAAAAATGGTGCTGCTGTAAAGCATGCATGTGGGAAATGTTATTTATTAATGTTTTTGTGTGGTATGACTATCTGGATTAAAGGGATAATCATTCAAAGTATGAAAATTGCAATTTTTTTTACATTTTTGTCAGGTTTCTGATATTTTTTATAAATAAACACAAAACGTATCAACCTAAATTTACCATTATCATAAATGATAATGTGCCACGAAAAGTCAAAAAGTCTCAAAATCAAAGGGATTTGTTGAAGCGTTCCAGAGTTATTACAACATAAAGTGATATTGGTCAGAATTTAAAAAATTGGCCCCGTCACTAAGGGGTTAATGGAGTTGCCTGGGAAAAATATTTCATATGTGTCAGCTTGCACTGTAGCCAATCAATAGACTCAGCAGTGATGCGGATGTAGGCGGTATGAGTCGCTGAGCTCAGTGATTAGCTGCAGCGGTCACATATACTGTAGCCCTGGTATCATAGCTAGAGTCTGACAACAAAGACTCGAGCAGTGGCAGACAGACATTGCCGGAGCAGAAGAAGGTGAGTAAATGCCAATTTTTTTATTTTCTGAAAGCATAAGCAAATGCACATAACACATATTTCCTAAAAAAACTTAACTGCTGTACATACAGTGCCTTGCGAAAGTATTCGGCCCCCTGGGACTTTTAAACCTTTTCCCACACATCATGCTTCAAACAAAAAGATACCAAATGTAAATTTTTGGTGAAGAATCAACAACATGTGGGGCACAATTCTGAAGTTGAATGAAATTTATTGGTTATTTTAAATTTTTGTGGAAATTCAAAAACTGAAAAATGGGGCGTGCAATATTATTCGGCCCCTTTACTTTCAGTGCTGCAAACTCACTCCAGAAGTTCATTGAGGATCTTCGAATGATGCAATGTTGTCCTAAATGACTAATGATGATAAATATAATCCACCGGTGTGTAATAAAGTCTCTGTAAAAACGCACCTGCTCTGTGATAGTGTCAGGGGTCTGTTTGAAGAACAGAGAGCATCATGAAGAACAAGGAACACAACAGGCAGGTCAGTGATACTGTTGTGAAGAAGTTTAAAGCCAGATTTGGATACAAAATGATTTTCAAAAATGTAAACATCCCAAGGAGCACTGTGCAAGTGATCATATTGAAATGGAAGGAGTATCAAACCACTGCAAATCTACCAAGACCTGGCCGTCCTTCTAAACTTTCATCTCAAACAAGGAGAAGACTGATCAGAGATGCAGCCAAGAGGCCCATGATCACTCTGGATGAACTGCAGAGATCTACAGCTGAGGTGGGACACTCTGTCCATAGGACAACAATCAGTTGTACACTGCACAAATCTGGCCTTTAAGGAAGAGTGGCAAGAAGAAAGCCATTTTTCAAAGATATCCATAAAAAGTGTTGTTTAAAGTTTGCATCAAGCCACCTGGAAGACACACCAAACATGTGGAAGAAGGTGCTCTGGTCAGATGAAACCAAAATCAAACTTTTTGGCAACAATGCCAAATGATATGTTTGGCGTAAAGGCAACACAGCTCATCACCCAGAACACACCATCCCCACTGTCAAACATGGTGGTGGCAGCATCATCGTTTGGGCCTGCTTTTCTTCAGCAGGGACACGGAAGATGGTTAAAATTGATGGGAAGATGGATGGAGCCAAATACAGGACCATTCTTGAAAGAAACCTGTTGGAGTCTGCAAAAGACCTGAGACTGGGACGAAGATTTGTCTTCCAACAAGACAATGATCCTAAACATAAAGCAAAATCTACAGTGGAATGGTTCACAAATAAACGTATCCAGGTGTTAGAATGGCCAAGTCAAAGTCCAGACCTGAATCCAATCGAGAATCTGTGGAAAGAACTGAAAACTGCTGTTCAGAAATGATCTCCATCAAACCTCACTGAGCTGGAGCTGTTTGCCAAGGAAGAATGGGCAAGAATTTCAGTCTCTCGATGTACAAAACTGATAGGGATATACCCCAAGTGACTTGCAGCTGTAAGCGCAACAAAGTATTAAGATAAAGGGGTCAAATAATATTGCATGCCCCACTTTTCAGTTTTTGAGATTCCACAAAAATTTAAAATAACCAATAAATTTCATTCAACTTCACAATTTTGTTCCACTTATTGTTGATTCTTCACCAAAAGTTTACATTTGGTATCACTATGTTTGAAGCATGATATGTGGGAAAAGGTTGAATACTTTTGCAAGGCACTGTAAATATTGAAAAACATATTTATATTGTATTGAGTAAAAAATGTTGATATGAATGGTAAGCAGAGTAGGCAGTCACCTATAGCATCATGGGAAGTGGAGGTGTAATATTTTGGAAGTGCCTAAGTGTTATACAATTATAAGGAGGAAAAAGGAGAGAGAAGCGAAAAAGATTTTACTAGCATAAGGCTATGTGCACACGTAGCGTTTTAAAACGCTCACTAAAAACCGGACTCCTTCCCAGAAATCGCGCGTTTTTTTCCGCGCGATTTCACCGCGATTTTACCGCGATTATGATCGCGATTTTGCCACGATTTTCGCGTGCGTTATTCAAGCACTTTCCAAGCGATTTGAAGCATCGCTTGGAAAGTGATTGACAGGTTGGTCACACTCGTCAAACATAGTGTTTGACGAGTGTGACCAGGTTTTTACTATTGAGGCCGCCTATGCGGCATCAATAGTAAAAGATAGGATGTTAAAATGCTAAAAAAAAATAAAAAATCGGGGTATATTTACCTTCCGGCGTCCCGCGCTACATTCCCGGGCCTCAGCGTTCCCAGTAATGCCTTGCGAGACCTGTGATGACGTAGTCTCGCGTTGCTATAGCGATCTCGCGAGACCGCTAGAGTCACGCGAGACTACGTCATTACAGGGCCTTGCCGCAAGGCATTACTGGGAACGCTAGGCCGGGAATGCAGCGCGGGACACCGGAAGGTAAATATACCCCGATTTTTTCTTTTTTTTCTTTTTTTTACAGGGGTATGGTACCCAGGGCCTGGAGGACAGTCTCCTCTCCTCCACACCGTGGGTACCAACCGCACATGAGACGCTTAACTTCCCACATGGTGGGCATAGCCACATGCGGGAAGTAAGCGATTCTCATGCATTACTATGGGTGCGGAATCGCGGCAATTATTTGCGATTCCGCACAAAAGAATGAGCATGCTGCAATTTTTTCCGCGATGCGATTCCGCCGCGGAAAAAAGCGCAGCATTAGCACAGCATGTGCAGAATGCCATAGGAATGCATGGGGGGCGTTCTGTACACGATTTTTAAGCGTTTTCGCAGCGTTTTCGCACCGAAAATCGCGGCAAAAACGCTTAAAAATCGCTACGTGTGCACACAGCCTAAAACTAGCTTTTACTTAATAAAATTAAAATATAGTAATAGTATTAAAATTGGGAACTAGGAATAAATTTGCTGTCTGTAATCTCCTTAACTGGTATAAGGACAATGTCTTTAGTCTTTTCGGTGCCACCCCTATGACTGGAATACAAATGCTTCCGGGAAGGATTATACAGTTGTGGCCAAAAGTATTGACACCCCTGCAATTCTGTCAGAGAATACTCAGTTTCTTCCTGAAAATTATTGCAAACACAAATTCTTTGGCATTATTATCTTCATTTAATGTGTCTTAAATGAAAAAACACAAAAAGAATTGTCCTAAAGCCAAATTGGATATGATTCCACACCAAACATAAAAAAGAGGGTGGACAAAAGTATTGGCACTGTTCGAAAAATCATGTGATGCTTCTCTAATTTGTGTAATTAACAGCACCAGTAACTTACCTGTGGCACCTAACAGGTGTTGGCAATAACAAAATCACACTTGCAGCCAGTTGACATGGATTAAAGTTGACTCAACCTCTGTCCTGTGTCCTTGTGTGTACCACATTGAGCATGGAGAAAAGAAAGAAGACCAAAGAACTGTCTGAGGACTTGAGAAACCAAATTGTGAGGAAGCATGAGCAATCTCAAGGCTACAAGTCCATCTCCAAAGACCTGAATGTTCCTGTGTCTACTGTGCGCAGTGTCTTCAAGAAGTTTAAAGCCCATGGCACTGTGGCTAACCTCCCTAGATGTGGATGGAAAAGAAAAATTGACAAGATATTTCAACTCAAGATTGTGCGGATGTTGGATAAAGAACCTCGACTAACATCCAAACAAATTAAAGCTGCCCTGCAGTCCGAGGGTACAACAGTGTCAACCCGTACTATCCATCGGCATCTGAATGAAAAGGGACTGCATGGTAGGAGACCCAGGAAGACCCCACTTCTTACCCCGAGACATAAAAAAGCCAAGCTGGAGTTTGCCAAAACTTACCTGAAAAAGCCTAAAACGTATTGGAAGAATGTTCTCTGGTCAGATGAGACAAAAGTAGAACTTTTTGGGCAAAGGCATCAACATAGAGTTTACAGGAGAAAAAAAGAGGCATTCAAAGAAAAAGACACAGTCCCTACAGTCAAACATGGCGGAGGTTCCCTGATGTTTTGGGGTTGCTTTGCTGCCTCTGGCACTGGACTGCTTGACCGTGTGCATGGCATTATGAAGTCTGAAGACTACCAACAAATTTTGCAGCATAATGTAGGGCCCAGTGTGAGAAAGCTGGGTCTCCCTCAGAGGTCATGGGTCTTCAAGCAGGACAATGACCCAAAACACACTTCAAAAAGCACTAGGAAATGGTTTGAGAGAAAGCACTGGAGACTTCTAAGGTGGCCAGCAATGAGTCCAGACCTGAATCCCATCGAACACCTGTGGAGAGATCTAAAAATGGCACTTTCGAGAAGGCACCCCTCCAATATCAGGGACCTGGAGCAGTTTGCCAAAGAAGAATGGTCTAAAATTCCAGCAGAGCATTGTAAGAAACTCATTGATGGTTACCGGAAGCGGTTGGTCGCAGTTATTTTGGCTAAAGGTTGTGCAACCAGGTATTATGCTGAGGGTGCCAATACATTTGTCTGGCCCATTTTGGGAGTTTTGTGTGAAATGATCAATGTTTTGCTTTTTGCTTCGCTCTCTTTTGTGTTTTTTCATTTAAGACAAATTAAATGAAGATAATAATACCAAAGAATTTGTGTTTGCAATCATTTTCAGGAAGAAACAGAGTATTATCTGACAGAATTGCAGGGGTGTCAATACTTTTGGCCACAACTGTAGTTAGTGAGGCTCTCATTGCACAGTGGCAGAACGCTAGTAACCTGCAGACATGCTACAAAAAAATACTACATGTGGCAATTGTATGATTTATTCTAAATTGTAAAGAATGATATAATGTATCTTACCGTACATTATTGCAGTGCAAGTTAAGAGAAATACATATACAACATAGCAAAATAATCAGGGTGGGTAATAATAACAATAATAATGATGCTACACCATAATATCTACGAATCACTGTTTGTATGAGCTGATGGCAGCCTAGAGGTACCAAATTGGGGCGTATGCCCACAATTGTTATACCAATCAGTGTTTCCATACAAAATGACAATAAGTGATGGTACAGCTATTGTTGGTTGGGGTAACTTTCCAGACTCAATACCTTGAGATTCTTGTCCAAAACAAAGAGATCCTAACTAGTGATGAGCGAGTTTACCTGTTGCTCAGTTTCCCGAGCATGCTCGGAAGTCCTCCGAGTAATTTGGCGTGCTCGGAGATTTAGCTTTTGTTCTAAGCAACTGAATGCTTTACGGCTGCTAGACAGAATGAATGCATGTGGGTAGAGTTGAGCGACTTTGGTCGAATCGGGTTTCGTGAAACCCGACTGAAACAAAATTTGTTTCAGATGAAACTGGTCCGACTAGGGCAAAAAAGTCGGAGTTTCGTCCGAAACCCGACCCCAATGAAAGTCAATGGGAAATAAAAGTTGGCATTGAGCGGATGACATTCATCCACTCAATGCCGACTTTTATTCCCCATTGACTTGCATTGGGGTCGGGTTTCAGACGAAACTCCGACTTTTTTTGCCCTAGTCGGACCAGTTTCATCTGAAACAAATTTTGTTTCAGTCTTGTTTCACGAAACCCGATCCGACCAAAGTCGCTCAACTCTACATGTGGGGATTCGCTAACAAACAGGCATTCCTCACATGTATTCAAGCTGTCCAGCAGCCAGAAATCAAGCAGCTGCGTCGACACAAACTAAATCTCCGAGCACGCCAGAATACTCTGAAAACCCAAGCAACGAGTATACTCGCTCATCACTAATCCTAACCAAAACTTTAGACAACATTTATAGTGACAGCTGCCTATGGAGTGATCATGATTAGAGTTGAGCGACTTTTGGTTTTTTAGGGTCGCGTTTCGTTTCGTGAAACCCAACTTTTCCAAAAGTCGGGTCGAGCAAGATCGTCCAATTATAGGGAAAAGTCGGGGTCGTCCCGAAACACGAAACCCAATGTAAGTCAATGGGGAATAAAAGTCGGCAGTGAGAGGAGGACAGGAAACACACCTACAGTGCCCATTTGAATGCCAAAAGCATCAATTCTTCTTACTAAAGCTTGTCAACCTTAATTAACTTCATAATACAAGTTATGCACTGAAAAATGGGGGTTATTTGGCTAAAGTTGTGGGGGGGGAGGGCTGGCTGCAGGTTTTCATGTGCCCTGGGCGAAAGAGCGCCCCTTTAACACATACCACAACTCATCATGCTCCGATACGGCAGAGAAATAGCGGTATAGTACAATGAAAAATACCTCACTTTTTACATCTCATGACGAGGCCCATCTATTTCTCCATACAGAATCATTGGTCCCATATAATGTTTGAAACAGTATATGATGAGCTCCACATAATGCTACAGTATATGTTGGTCCCCATGGATGAAGCTCCACTGTCTTAAGGGCCCAAATAATGCTCCAAACATAATGGGCCCCATTTCTAATGCTCTAGTGTATAATGGGCCTTGTAAATGCTGCTCCAGTGTCTGATGTCCACCTTTGGAATGTTCCAGTGTATGGTGGGCCCCATCTATCATTCTCCAGAGTATAGTGCTCCCCAAAAATTGCTGTCCCAACATTGAAAACAATCAAATAAGTCTCCTCGCTAGGGAATCCCTGAACTTGTCTGGATTCCTCGTCGTCCCCATCTTCCATCTCACTGCACAGTATTTCAACTTTGCAAGTGCTGTGATCCTGGGCAAGCAGGGGGGGCCCACTCGTTGGCAATGGCACTGGCACAGGGCCCCTGATAGTACGGTGGTGTGTCTGATGGCAGGTGGGCCGAACCTGCACTTTCATCTGCAGCTTCCTCTTTGTCACCGTGTAAGATGGAACTGTATATGGGAAGGGTAACCTGGGTTTCATCAGGGTCAGATTCAGGTCGTGTAGCGTGCGAGGGGAATGTAGTGGTCTGGGTCAATGTACCAGCAGATTCATCGAGCAGTGGCTGGGCATCAGTGCACTTGTGTCGCCCCCAGGAGTACGGTCGCCACAGTGGCATTACCTTCTTCCTAGGGAGTGTGATGTCATGCTTGGGAGCAACGAAGGATCTCTCTAGCAGGTTAACTGATTGGGCGGCGTTATTCCCACGAGTCATGACCCTCCAAACAGCGTTCATGAAGGCAAAGTGTTTGTTTTACGTGGGCAGTATGGTTGCAAAGCTGAACCTTAAAGGAATGTCCAGAAGGGCACCACCAGGAGTGGAGCCTACGGTTAAATTCGACTCCACCTGGGAAAACTCAACCATGCCAGCTACAGAACAGATGCACACATTGCAAGCTTAATTCCGTTAACGAACGAGACTCCGTCATGCCCCGCAGTCCGAGTCCGGCTTACTAGAGGGACACGTGAGGCTCTGGCACATGAGATTGGCCAATAACTGGTGTGTCATGCCCTTACATGTCCGTGGCTGCATGTGCGCTACACTGAAAAGGCCAGCGTTTGTCGCTTACAGGTGCAGATAACCCGCTGAACAACGTTAGTGATGGGGATCACTGATTACAATTATTACCCGCGAACAATGATTTCCCAGTAAGTGCAGGTTAACCGCAGTTCCGGAATTAGGCCTAACCGTCATTCCTGAAAAAATGAAAAACTTACGTGTGCAAACCACAGGTGCTGTAGCTTGCTTAACAGCTCGCCAGCCGTTCTCACACCCAGTATGGATTACACGTGATTGCACAAAGGTGAGAAAGGGTACCGTATCCCCAGATAACATGTATGGATAGCGTACACATTCAAAATATATGTCTATACATCAGGAGGCAGGCTCAGACGGTGTTAGGCCCAGTATGGATTGCACGTGATTGCACAAAGGTTAGAAAGGGTACCATTTCCCCGGATAACATGTATGGATAACGTACACATTCAAAATATATGTCTCAGGAGGCAGGCTCAGACGGTGTTAGGCCCAGTATGGATTGCACGTGATTGCACAAAGGTTAGAAAGGGTACCGTATCCCCGGATAACATGTATGGATAGCGTACACATTCAAAATATATGTCTATACATCAGGAGGCAGGCTCAGACGGTGTTATGCCCAGTATGGACTGCACGTGATTGCACAAAGGTTAGAAAGGGTACCGTATCCCCAGATAACATGTATGGATAGTGTACACATTCAAAATATATGTCTCAGGAGGCAGGCTCAGACGGTGTTAGGCCCAGTATGGATTGCACGTGATTGCACAAAGGTTAGAAAGGGTACCGTATCCCCAGATAACATGTATGGATAGCGTACACATTCAAAATATATGTCTATACATCAGGAGGCAGGCTCAGACGGTGTCAGGCCCAGTATGGATTGCACGTGATTGCACAAAGGTTAGAAAGGGTACCGTATCCCCGGATAACATGTATGGATAGCGTACACATTCAAAATATATGTCTCAGGAGGCAGGCTCAGACGGTGTTAGGCCCAGTATGGATTGCACGTGATTGCACAAAGGTTAGAAAGGGGACCGCATCCCCAGATAACAGGTATGGATAGCGTACACATTCAAAATATATGTCTCAGGAGGCAGGCTCAGACGTTGTTAGGCCCAGTATGGATTGCACGTGATTGCACAAAGGTTAGAAAGGGTACCGTATCCCCAGATAACATGTATGGATAGCGTACACATTCAAAATATATGTCTCAGGAGGCAGGCTCAGACGGTGTTAGGCCCAGTATGGATTGCACGTGATTGCACAAAGGTTAGAAAGGGTACCGTATCCCCAAATAACATGTATGGATAGCGTACACATTCAAAATATATGTCTATACATCAGGAGGCAGGCTCAGACGGTATTAGGCCCAGTATGGATTGCACGTGATTGCACAAAGGTTAGAAAGGGTACCGTATCCCCAGATAACAGGTATGGATAGCGTACACATTCAAAATATATGTCTCAGGAGGCAGGCTCAGACGGTGTTAGGCCCAGTATGGATTGCACGTGATTGCACAAAGGTTAGAAAGGGTACCGTATCCCCAGATAACAGGTATGGATAGCGTACACATTCAAAATATATGTCTCAGGAGGCAGGCTCAGACGTTGTTAGGCCCAGTATGGATTGCACGTGATTGCACAAAGGTTAGAAAGGGTACCGTATCCCCGGATAACATGTATGGATAGCGTACACATTCAAAATATATGTCTCAGGAGGCAGGCTCAGATGGTGTTAGGCCCAGTATGGATTGCACGTGATTGCACAAAGGTTAGAAAGGGTACCGTATCCCCAGATAACATGTATGGATAGCGTACACATTCAAAATATATGTCTATACATCAGGAGGCAGGCTCAGACGGAATTAGGCCCAGTATGGATTGCACGTGATTGCACAAAGGTTAGAAAGGGTACCGTATCCCCAGATAACATGTATGGATAGCGTACACATTCAAAATATATGTCTCAGGAGGCAGGCTCAGACGGTGTTAGGCCCAGTATGGATTGCACGTGATTGCACAAAGGTTAGAAAGGGTACCGTATCCCCAAATAACATGTATGGATAGCGTACACATTCAAAATATATGTCTATACATCAGGAGGCAGGCTCAGACGGTGTTATGCCCAGTATGGATTGCACGTGATTGCACAAAGGTTAGAAAGGGTACCGTATCCCCAGATAACAGGTATGGATAGCGTACACATTCAAAATATATGTCTCAGGAGGCAGGCTCAGACTTTGTTAGGCCCAGTATGGATTGCACGTGATTGCACAAAGGTTAGAAAGGGTACCGTATCCCCGGATAACATGTATGGATAGCGTACACATTCAAAATATATGTCTCAGGAGGCAGGCTCAGACGGTGTTAGGCCCAGTATGGATTGCACGTGATTGCACAAAGGTTAGAAAGGGTGCCGTATCCCCAGATAACATGTATGGATAGCGTACACATTCAAAATATATGTCTATACATCAGGAGGCAGGCTCAGACGGTATTAGGCCCAGTATGGATTGCACGTGATTGCACAAAGGTTAGAAAGGGTACCGTATCCCCGGATAACATGTATGGATAGCGTACACATTCAAATTATATATGTCTATACATCAGGAGGCAGGCTCAGACGGTGTCATGCACAGTATGGATTTGACGGCCCAGATTACACAGCGGAGGAGCAGGGAGAGGTAAAGATTGTAAATGCTGGGGCCCTGCCCAAGCAAGGGGGGCCCACTCGTGGGCGTTGGTACTGGCACTGGGCCCCTCATAGTACAGCGGTGTGTCTGACGGCGGGTGTGCACCACCACCGTCAGAGACACTTGATTGCACTATGAGGGACCCTGTGCCAGTGCCCGCGCCCAAGAGTCGGCCTACCCACCTGTCCAGGGCAACGGCACTCGCACGGTGTCGTGCGCTAGGTGGTGACCCCGGCCATGGGGGGGGAGACAGCACAGTTAGGGAGTTTTAGAAAGTGGCATATGTTGATGTTGGACATTCAGCTGATGCAAAAGGCAAAATAGGTGAAGTCCCAGGAAGAGGTGGACCAAAGCAAGCCATTTTTCTGTCACCCTATGTGTCATCAGGGGAAGGTGGGACAAAATCCTTGGAAATCCATGCATGGTTCATTTTAATGAAGGTTAGATCATCCACATTTTGGGTTGACAGACGGGTCTTTTTTTCTGTCAGGATTGATCCAGCTGCACTGAAGACTCTTTCCGATAGCACACTTGCAGCTGGGCAAGCGAGCTCCTGTAAGGCATATTGGGCCAATTCAGGCCAGGTGTCCAGTTTAGCGGCCCAATAGTCAAAGGGGAATGACCTGTGTGGGAGAACATCGATATGGGAGGAAAAGTAGTTTGTAACCATAGTTGACAACTGCTGTCTCCTGTCACTTTCCATCGATGCAGTATTACCAGTTGTGTGAGCGGTATTTGAAAAATCAGTCCACAACATTGTCATGAAACCCCTGTCTCCAACGCCACTTCTGCTGTGTGCACCACGAACACCTCTGCCAAGCTGCCCCCGGTCCGTACGGCTCGTGTGAGAACCATCACCGCTGCTGTGTGCTGGGAATGCCTCAAGCAACCGATTTACCAGAGTTGCTTGTTTATTAGCCAATATTAGGTCAAGGTTCTCCTGTGGCATGAGGTTTTGTAATTTGCCTTTATAGCGTGGATCCAGGATGCTGGCCAACCAGTAGTCATCATCGTTCATCATTTTGGCAATGCGGGGGTCCCTTTTTAGGATCTGCAAGGCATAATCTGACATGTGGGCCAATGTTCCCGGTGTCAATGATGTACTGCGAGTGCTGGGTGGAGGAGCACTTTCTGGCAAATCCACATCCCTCCAGTCACGCACAAACCCTGTACCAGACCTTGCCACACCAACATTTTCACTTGCCCCACGAGATGCATCCTCCTCCCCTAAGTAATCATCCCCATCATCATCCTCCTCCTCCTCTTCTTCCTCCACCTCGTCCAGGAGAGGTCCCTGAGCAGACAATGGCTGAATGTCATCAAGGATTCCCTCCTCCTCTTCCTCCTCATCAACATTGGCTGCAGACGCCTGCTCCTTAAGGTGCGTCAAAGTTTGCATGAGCAGACGCATAAGTGGGATGCTCATGCTTAGGATGGCGTCGTCTGCGCTTACCAGCCGTGTGCATTCCTCAAAACACTGAAGGACTTTACAAAGGTCTTTCAGCTTCGACCACTGCACACCTGTCAACTCCATGTCTGCTCTCAAAGTGCCTGGCCGTGTATCCTCCCACAAATGCATTATGGCCTGCCTCTGCTCGCACAGCCGCTCCACCATGTGCAGGGTGGAGTTCCACCTTGTTGCAATGTCGATAATGAGGCGGTGGTTGGGAAGGTGGAGCAATCGCTGCAGCTTCTGCATACGAACGGAGTGTACAGGTGACCGGCGGATGTGCGCGCACAGTCTTCGCACCTTCTGGAGCAGGGCTGTTAACTCCGGATAATTTTTGAGGAAGCACTGCACCACCAGGTTCAAGGTGTGAGCCAAGCAAGGTATGTGGCTGAGTTTTGAAAGGGCTATGGCTGCCACAAAATTACGGCCGTTATCACTAACTACCTTGCCTGCCTCAAGATGTACACTGCCCAGCCATGACTCAGTTTGTCGCTTCAAGTACTCGGCCAGCACCTCGGCGGTGTGTCTGTTGCCCAAACACATCATCTGCAACACAGCCTGCTGACGCTTTCCACTAGCTGCTCGATAGGGGGACATATCGTGTGCAACAGTGGCAGCTGCAGATGGAGTGCTCGTACGACTGCGCTCTGTGGACGAGCTTTCGCTTCTGGAGGAGGAGGAGGAGGGTGGAACGCCTACAGCCAACTGTTTCCTATACCGTGGGCTAGGCAGCACTGTCCTACCACCGCTGTCCCCTGTGGACCCTGCATCCACCACATTAACCCAGTGCGCAGTGATGGACACGTAACGGCCCTGGCCATGCCGACTGGACCATGCATCAGTTGTGAGGTGCACCTTTCCGCTCACTGACTGCTTGAGTGCATGGACAATGCGGTCTTTCACATGATGGTGGAGGGCTGGGATGGCTTTGCGAGAGAAGAAGTGGCGACTGGGTAGGTCATAGCGTGGTACTGCATAGGCCATGAGTTCGCGGAAAGCTGTGCTTTCCACCAACCGAAAGGGCATCATCTCAAACGAGATTAGTTTGGCAATGTGGGCGTTCAAACCCAGTGTACGCGGATGAGAGACTGAGTACTTTCTTGACCTACTCATAGTGTCTGGGAGGGTGAGCTGGACTTGAGAGCTGCATATGGTGGAAGTAGCGGTGGACAGGGCGGACTGAGAGAGGGTTGATGATGGTGATGGAGTTGGTGTTCTTTCTGATGGCCTAGAATCAGTCTTTCGTTGATATAACAGTGGGATTCCCTCACTGCTGTGGCCTTGCAACGACACCTCAACATTTGCTGCTGTGCTAACCGGTTGGCTTACAGTGGGGGAAACAATGTAGCATTGCTGACTACCTTCGTTGTGATCAGTTGCACATGTGGCACCTGAGGTTTGGTGTTGTGTCCACGCTTGCAAGTGCATGCTGGTTAAATGTCTAAGCATGCAACTGGTATTCAAATTTTTCAGATTTTTCCCTCGGCTAAAGGTCTTTGCGCACTTCTTACAGATAACCTTGGCCTGATCATGAGGATTTTGTTCAAAAAAGTGCCACACTGCACTCTTCCTACTTTGGCAGACATTTTGCGGCTTAGCACGCTGTGATCTTTTGACCCTCTGGACAAGCTGTCCAGCAACTCTTTTGATGTTTGGAACCTGTCTTTGGAGTGCTACGGGCCTGCCAGATAACAGCTGTTGCGATGTCGATGTCTGCTGTGGATGCTCCTCATCTGAGCTATTGGAAGCAGCACCCTCTTCCCCCAATGGATGCCAATCTGGGTCAACAACTGGGTCATCCATCACCTCCTCTTCTATGTCATGTGCACCTTCCTCTGTGTCACCGTGTATGGTGGTATAGTGTGCGGGAAGGGGCACCTGAGTCTCATCAGGGTCAGAATCTGGCTCTGTACACTGCAAGGACAATGTAGTGCTCTGAGTGAATGAACCAGCAGAATCATCCATCAGCGGCTGTGCATCAGTGCACTCCATGTCAGATTCATCTTGGCCTTGGCCTGGACACTTTTGGATTGTGTGAGGCCCAATGAATATCTGAGCGCTATGTGACAGGCTCGATGGCACAGCTGTGACCAAAGTGACTAGAGGATAAGGGAGATTTTGAATCTCTGCACACACTTTTGGACACTGGACACTTTTGGATTGTGTGAGGCCCAATGAATATCTGAGCGCTATGTGACAGGCTCGATGGCACAGCTGTGACCAAAGTGACTAGAGGATAAGGGAGATTTTGAATCTCTGCACACACTTTTGGACACTGGACACCTTTGGATTGTGTGAGGCCCAATGAATATCTGAGCGCTATGTGACAGGCTCGATGGCACAGCTGTGACCAAAGTGACTAGAGGATAAGGGAGATTTTGAATCTCTGCACACACTTTTGGACACTGGACACTTTTGGATTGTGTGAGGCCCAATGAATATCTGAGCGCTATGTGACAGGCTCGATGGCACAGCTGTGACCAAAGTGACTAGAGGATAAGGGAGATTTTGAATCTCTGCACACACTTTTGGACACTGGACACTTTTGGATTGTGTGAGGCCCAATGAATATCTGAGCCCTATGTGACAGGCTCGATGGCACAGCTGTGACCAAAGTGACTAGAGGATAAGGGAGATTTTGAATCTCTGCACACACTTTTGGACACTGGACACTTTTGGATTGTGTGAGGCCCAATGAATATCTGAGCGCTATGTGACAGGCTCGATGGCACAGCTGTGACCAAAGTGACTAGAGGATAAGGAAGATTTTGAATCTCTGCACACACTTCTGGACACTGGACACTTTTGGATTGTGTGAGGCCCAATGAATATCTGAGCGCTATGTGACAGGCTCAATGGCACAGCTGTGACCAAAGTGACTAGAGCATAAGGGAGATTTTGAATCTCTGCACACACTTTTGGACACTGGACACTTTTGGATTGTGTGATTCCCACTGATATCTGAGCGCTATGTCACAGGCTCGATGGCACAGCTGTGACCAAAGTGACTAGAGGATAAGGGAGATTTTGAATCTCTGCACACACTTTTGGACACTGGACACTTTTGGATTGTGTGAGGCCCAATGAATATCTGAGCGCTATGTGACAGGCTTGATGGCACAGCTGTGACCAAAGTGACTAGAGGATAAGGGAGATTTTGAATCTCTGCACACACTTTTGGACACTGGACACTTTTGGATTGTGTGAGGCCCAATGAATATCTGAGCGCTATGTGACAGGCTCGATGGCACAGCTGTGACCAAAGTGACTAGAGGATAAGGGAGATTTTGAATCTCTGCACACACTTTTGGACACTGGACACTTTTGGATTGTGTGAGGCCCACTGATATCTGAGCGCTATGTCACAGGCTCGATGGCACAGCTGTGACAAAAGTGACTAGAGAATAAGGGAGATTTTGAATCTGTGCACATACTTTTGGACACTGGACACTTTTGGATTGTGTGAGGCCCAATGAATATCTGAGCGCTATGTGACAGGCTCGATGGCACAGCTGTGACCAAAGTGACTAGAGGATAAGGGAGATTTTGAATCTCTGCAAACACTTCTGGACACTGGACACTTTTGGATTGTGTGAGGCCCACTGATATCTGAGCGCTATGTCACAGGCTCGATGGCACAGCTGTGACAAAAGTGACTAGAGGATAAGGGAGATTTTGAATCTCTGCACAAACTTTTGGACACTGGACTTTTTTGGATTGTATGAGGCCCAATGAATGTCTGAGCGCTATGTGACAGGCTCGATGGCACAGCTGTGACCAAAGTGACTAGAGGATAAGGGAGATTTTGAATCTCTGCACACACTTTTGGACACTGGACACTTTTGGATTGTGTGAGGCCCACTGATATCTGAGCACTATGTCACAGGCTCGATGGCACAGCTGTGACAAAAGTGACTAGAGGATAAGGGAGATTTTGAATCTCTGCACACACTTTTGGACACTGGACACTTTTGGATTGTGTGAGGCCCAATGAATATCTGAGCGCTATGTGACAGGCTCGATGGCACAGCTGTGACCAAAGTGACTAGAGGATTAGGGAGATTTTGAATCTCTGCACACACTTTTGGACACTGGATACTTTTGGATTGTGTGAGGCCCAATGAATATCTGAGCGCTATGTGACAGGCTCGATGGCACAGCTGTGACCAAAGTGACTAGAGGATAAGGGAGATTTTGAATCTCTGCACACACTTTTGGACACTGGACACTTTTGGATTGTGTGAGGCCCACTGATATCTGAGCGCTATGTCACAGGCTCAATGGCACAGCTGTGACAAAAGTGACTAGAGGATAAGGGAGATTTTGAATCTCTGCACACACTTTTGGACACTGGACACTTTTGGATTGTGTGAGGCCCAATGAATATCTGAGCGCTATGTGACAGGCTCGATGGCACAGCTGTGACCAAAGTGACTAGAGGATAAGGGAGATTTTGAATCTCTGCACACACTTTTGGACACTGGACACTTTTGGATTGTGTGAGGCCCACTTATATCTGAGCGCTATGTCACAGGCTCGATGGCACAGCTGTGACAAAAGTGACTAGAGGATAAGGGAGATTTTGAATCTCTGCACACACTTTTGGACACTGGACACTTTTGGATTGTGTGAGGCCCACTGATATCTGAGCGCTATGTCACAGGCTCGATGGCACAGCTGTGACAAAAGTGACTAGAGGATAAGAGAGATTGGATTGCTTTTAAAAAAGCAGTTTGCGGAGCAGTGGGTAAACAGCAATGCCAACCTGTCAGGAAGCCTTAAAAGGCAGCCCAACAACCAACACCACTGATACACCACAATATAGCCTCCCCTTGCACTGCACACACAGTGACTGGTGTGTTGTGCAGGGCAAATTGCTAGCAGCAGAAGCAGTTTTTTTTTCTTCTCAGCAGGACAAAAAAAAAAAATTGGGATTGCTTTTAAAAAAGCAGTTTGCGGAGCAGTAGGTAAACAGCAATGCAGGAATGTCAGGAAGCCTTAGAAGGCAGCCCAACAACCAACACCACTGATACACCACTATATAGCCTCCCCTTGCACTGCACACACAGTGACTGGTGTGTTGTGCAGACCAAATCGCTAGCAGCAGAAGCAGTTTTTTTGTCTTCTTCCCTGCCTAACGCTCTCCCTACAGAATCAGCAGCAACCTCTCCCTATACTGAGATCGGCAGAAGTAAGATGGCGGTCGGCGTGCACGCCCTTTTATACCCCCTGTGATGCCCACCAAAGCAAGCCAATCACTTGCATGCCCTTCTGAAAGATGGTGGTGACCCCTGCCTATGTCATCACGTTGCCCACAGTGTCCGCGGATCCTGATTGGCTGAAAAAGAGCGCAAAACAAACTTTTGAAACGCGACTTTGGCGCGTAAGTCGCCGACCTCGTGGCCGACCTCATCCTAGGGTCGGGTTTCGTTTCATGAAACCCGACTTTGCCAAAAGTCGGCGACTTTTGAAATTTTTCGACCCGTTTCGCTCAACTCTAATCATGATATTTTTTAATAATATAATAGATATACTTTGTAGAAAAACACCCTACAAAGCATGTATAATTCTATTCGGTCAGATACGTCAAGATATGCTGTACAAATAAATGTAACTGATTTTTGTCAGCACATTTAATTCAGAATGTGTTTTTTTGCCAGCTTAGTCACACTAATAAAAAAAGTTAATCTAGATCACTTCACATCTCTTCCTACAAAATCCACTTAAGTACTCAGGCAGTGAGTGTTTAGAACAATTTCCTTTGTATTAATTACTGATTCTATGGATACACCATGAGTTACACGTCATTGATTTGATAGGCTCATTGCTTTTTTTCTCTTATTTTTCACTAAAGTATTATGTTAATATTACCATAACAACAATTTTTATTGTTTTTGGCAACAATTTCCATTTAATAAAGAAACTTCTGTGTTCAATATAAAATGATAGGAAGCATTACTATGAAGGACAATATCCTGACACATTCTATCTTCATAAAATTTATACTGTAATTAAGTATTAACTTTGAGAACATACAAAACAGTCTTTATAGAAAAACATAAAAAATATTCTATTTTGGAAGAAGTTTAACCCCTTCACGACCTTTGACGCCACGTAGGCGTCATGAAAAGTCGTGACAATACGACCCATGACGCCTATGTGGCGTCATGAATTAATTGCCCCCGTGCGGGTCGAGTGACCGGGGTCACTGAAAGGTCACCCGACCCGCACACAAAGGACCCTTCAGAGTTAACACCTGGGGGTGTGGCTTAGCCCCCACGTGCCTACGATCGCTCTGATTGGCTGTTAAAAGTGAAACTGCCAATCAGAGCGATTGTAATATTTCACCAATGAAAATTGGTGAAATATTACAATCCAGCCATGGCCGATGCTGAAATAGCATCGGACATGGCTGGACACCGAGACCCAACCCCCCCACACCGACTGACAGCACCGATCGGCTGCCGCCACCGTCTGATGGCACCGATCGGCAGCCGCCGTCATAATCTGCCCCCCGCCTTCCCTCCGCCCCCCCAGCCCTCCGATCATCCCCTCTCACCCTCCGATCACCCCCTCACCCTCCTTTGTGCCTCCGATCTCCCGTTATCCATCCCGGTGTCCCGCCGTCCAGCGTCATGGGCGCCGCCATCTTAGAAGATGGCGGGCGCATGCGCAGTGCGCCGAATCGAATCTGCAATATTTTTTTTTTATTTTTCCGTTAGGGCTAGGGTTAGGGCTAGGGTTAGGGCTAGGGTTAGGGTTAGGGCTAGGGTTAGGGCTAGGGCTAGGGTTGGAATTAGGGTTAGGGTTAGAAATAGGGTTAGGGTTGGACTAAGGGTTAGGGTTGGACTAAGGTTTAGGGTTGGACTAAGGGTTGGAATTAGGGTTAGGGTTGTAATTAGGATTAGGGTTGGGTTGGGGTTGGGATTACGGTTACGCTTGTGGTTAGGGTTAGAGTTGGGATTTCGTTAGGGGTGTGTTGGGATTAGTGTTGTGGTTAGGGTTATGATTAGGGTTGGGATTAGGGTTAGGGGTGTGTTGGGGTTGGGGTTGGAGATAGAATTGAGGGGTTTCCACTGTTTAGGCACATCACGGGGTCTCCAAACGCGACCACCATTTATTCCAGCCAATTTTGCGTTCAAAAAGTCAAATGGTGCTCCCTCCATTTCGAGCCCCGACATGTGCCCAAACAGTGGTGTACCCCCACTTATGGGGTATCAGGGCACTCAGGAAAAATTGCACAACAACTTTGGGGGTCTAATTTCTCCTGTTACCCTTGGGAAAATAAAAACATGGGGGCTAAAATAATTATTTTTGTGGAAAAAAAATGATTTTTTATTTTCACGGTTCTGCGCTATAAACTTCTGTGAAGCACTTGGGGGTTCAACGTGCTCACCACACATCTAGATAAGTTCCTTGGGGGGTCTAGCTTTCAAAATGGGGTCACTTGTGGGGGGTTTCCACTGTTTAGGTACATCAGGGGCTCTGCAAATGTAACATGACGCCCACAGACCATTCCATCAAGTCGACATTTCAAAACGTCACTACTTCCATTCCGAGCCCCAACGTGTCCCTGAACAGTTCCCCCCCACATATGGGGTACCTGTGTACTCAGGACAAACTGGACAACAACTTTTGGGGTCCAATTTATCCTGTTACCCTTGTGAAAATAAAAAATAGTGGGCTAAAAATAATTTTTTGAGGAAAAAAAAATATTATTTTATTTTCACAGCTCTGCGTTATAAACTTCTGTGAAGCACTTGGGGGTTCAAAGTGCACACCTCACATCTAGATTAGTTCCTTGGGTGATCTAGTTTCCAAAATGGGGTCATTTGTGGGGGGTTTGCACTGTTTACGTACATCAGGGGCTCTGCAAACGTAACATGACGCCCACAGACCATTCCATCAAGTCTTCATTTCAAAGCGTCACTACTTCCCTTCCGAGCCCCAACGTGTGCCCAAACAGTGGTCCCCCCCCAGTTATTGGGTACCAGCGTACTCAGGACACACTGAACAACAACCTCTGGGGTCCAAAATATCCTGTTACCCTTGTGAAAATAAAAAAATAGTGGACTAAAAATCATTTTTTGAGGACAAAAAAAATATTTTTTATTTTCAAGGCTCTGCGTTATAAACTTCTGTGAAGCACTTGGGGGTTCAAAGTGCTCACCTAACATCTAGATTAGTTCCTTGGGTGATCTGGTTTCCAAAATGGGGTCATTTGTGGGGGGTTTCCACTGTTTCGGTACATCAGGGGCTCTCCAAACGTGACATGACGCCCACAGACCATTCCATCAAGTCGGCATTTCAAAACGTCACTACTTCCCTTCCGAGCCCCAATGTGTGCCCACACAGTGGTCCCCCCCACTTATGGGGTACCAGCGTACTCAGGACACACTGGACAACAACTTCTGGGGTCCAAAATATCCTGTTACCCTTGTGAAAATAAAAAATTGTGGACTAAAAATCATTTTTTGAGGAAAAATTTTTTTTTTATTTTCAAGGCTCTGCGTTATAAACTTCTGTGAAGCACTTGGGGGTTCAAAGTGCTCACCTCACATCTAGATTAGTTCCTTGAGTGATCTAGTTTCCAAAATGGGGTCATTTGTGGGGGGTTTCCACTGTTTAGGTACATCAGGGGCTCTGCAAACGTAACATGACGCCCACAGACCATTCCATCAAGTCTTCATTTCAAAGCGTCACTACTTCCCTTCCGAGCCCCAAAGTGTGCCCAAACAGTGGTCCCCCCCACATATGGGGTACCAGCGTACTCAGGACAAGCTGGACAACAACTTTTGGGGTCCAATTTATCCTGTTACCCTTGTGAAAATAAAAAATAGCAGGCTAAAAATTTATTTTTTGAGGAAAAAAAATATATTTATTTTAACGGCTCTGCGTTATAAACTTCTGTGTAGCACCCGGGGGTTCAAAATGCTCACTATGCATCTAGATAAGTTCCTTAGGGGGTCTAGTTTCCAAAATGGGGTCATTTGTGGGGAGCTCCAAAGTTTACGCACACAGGGGCTCTGCAAACACGACATGATGTCCGCTAACGATTGGAGCTAATTTTCCATTCAAAAAGTCAAATGACGCTCCTTCCCTTCTGAGCCATGCCGTGCGCTCAAACAGTGGTTTCTCCCCACATATGGGGTACCAGTGTACTCAGGACAAACTGGACAACAAATTTTGGGGTCCAATTTATCCTGTTACCCTTGGGAAAATAAAAAATAGCGGGCTAAAAAATCATTTTTGAGGAAAAAAAAATATTTTTTTATTTTCATGGCTCTGCATTTATAAACTTCTGAGAAGCACTTGGGGATTCAGAGTGCTCACTACACATCTAGATAAGCTCCTTGGTGGTTCTAGTTTCCAAAATGGGGTCACTTGTGTGAGTTTCTACTGTTTAGGCACACAGGGGCTCTGCAAACGCAACATGACGCCCGCAGAACATTCCATCAAAGTCTGCATTCCAAAATGGTGCTCCTTCCCTTCTGAGCTCTCCCGTGCTCCAAAACAGTGGTTCCCCTCCACATATGGGGTATCGGTGTACTCAGGACAAATTGCACAACAACTGTTGTGGTTCAATTTCTCCTGTTAGCCTTGTGAAAATAAAAAATAGCGGGCTAAAAAATCATTTTTGAGCAAAAAAAAATTATTTTTAATTTTCACTGCTCTGCGTTATAAACTTCTGTGAAGCACTTGGGGGTTCAAAGTGCTCACCACACATCTAGATAAGTTCCTTCGAGGGTCTAGTTTCCAAAATGGGGTCACTTGTGGGGGAGCTCCAATGTTTAGGCACACAGGGGCTCTCCAAATGCGACATGGTGTCCGCTAACGATTGGAGCTAATTTTCCAATCAAAAAGTCACATGGCGCTCCTTCCCTTCCGGGCCCTGCCGTGCGCCCAAACAGTGGTTTATGACCACATATGAGGTATCAATGTACTCAGCAGAAATTGCCCAACAAATTTTAGGATCCATTTTATCCTGTTGCCCATGTGAAAATGAAAAAACTGAGGCTAAATAAAATTTTTGTGAAAAAAAAAGTACTTTTTTCTTACGGATCAATTTGTGAAGCACCTGGGGGTTCAAAGTGCTCACTATGCATCTTGATAAGTTCCTTGGAGGGTCTAGTTTCCAAAATGGGGTCACTTGTGGGGGAGCTCCAATGTTTAGGCACACAGGAGCTCTCCAAACGCGACATGGCAACCGCTAAATATTCAAGCATATTTTCCATTCAAAAAGTAAAATGGCGCTCCTTGCCTTCTGAGCCCTGCCGTGCGCCCAAACAGTGGTTTATGACCACATATGAGGTATCGGTGTACTCAGAAGAAATTGCCCAACAAATTTTATGATACATTTTATCCTGTTACCCATGTGAAAATGAAAAAACTGATGCTGAAAGAAAATTTTGGTTGGAAAAATTAAAATGTCCATTTTTTCATTCCATGTTGCTTTAGTTCCTGTGAAGCACCTGAAGGGTTAATAATCTTCTTGAATGTAGTTTTGAGTAGCTTGATGGGTGCAGTTTTTAGAATGGTGTCACTTTTGGGTATTTTCTGCTATATAGACCCCTCAAAGTGACTTCAAATGTGAGGTGGTCCCTAAAAAAATGGTTTTGTAAATTTTGTTGTAAAAATGAGAAATTGCTGGTCAACTTTTAACCCTTATAACTTCCTAACGAAAAAAAATGTTGTTTCCAAAATTGTGCTGATGTAAAGTAAACATGTGGGAAATGTTATTTATTAACTATTTTGTGTCACATAACTCTCTGGTTTAACAGAATAAAAATTCAAAATTTGAAAATTGCAAAATTTTCAAAATTTTCACCAAATTTCCATTTTTTTCACAAATAAACGCAAAAATTATCGACCTAAATTTACCACTAACATGAAGCCCAATATGTCACGAAAAAACAGTCTCGGAATCGCTAGGATGCGTTGAAGCGTTCCTGAGTTATTACCTCATAAAGGGATATTGGTCAGAATTGCAAAAAATGGCCAGGTCGTTAAGGTCAAAATAGGCTGGTTCATGAAGGGGTTAATTAACTACTTGCACACCACCAAATTTCTTGAAACATCAAGTTGGTCAACATATTAATCTCGGGGTAGTAGAGCAGAGATAGCTGGACTTTCCAAGCAGAAGGCAGAGTTGGTTTATTATAAGACAGCCTGCATGATAAATTCAATTGCTAGTCATGCATAGCAAATTGTAATAAAAAAGGATATAATCAAAACAAAAAGCACATATTTTCAAACATCATACATAATGCAATAAAAATTCATTATCCAATAACTGTACTTGATACAGTGAATACCACAGTTGGAAGGCACAGTTCATTATTTACTGACACCAATGTGTTCCGAAACCTAGAGTGGACCCACTGGAATGCCATACCGGCCGAGCCTGGGCGAGCTGGCCAGGTGGAACCGACCACTTTATAGGGACCGTTAGGGGCAGACCCAGGAGGAAGGTATACCACAATTGCTAGTACCAGAGGATCAGCTCGAAGGCAAGGAGAAGTATCAGGGTACTCACCAAGTATGAGACAGAGCAGAGCAGCCGCAGAGAGACAAAGGATCCTGGATAGGTCAGAGTTCATAGAGGGTGCGAGATCCTGGGCAGAGGAGAGCAGTCACTGGAGGCGTACAGGGACCGAGCAGAGCTGGGCACACACTGGAAGTGTACAAGGGCAGAGGAGAACATGCACTGGAAGTGTGCAAGAACAGAGCAGAGCATGCACTGGAAGTGTACAGGAACATAGCAGAGCAGAGCATGGACTGGAAGCATACAGGGACAGAGCAGAGCACGCACTGGAAGTGTACAGGGACCTGGGGGAGCAATTAAACAGGCAAGTGCAGGAAACAATAATCAGGGACCGTGGAACAGCCAAAGCCATCTGATATACCTGACACCAGGTTCCCAGTGAGATCACTTCCCGGTCAGGACTCTGGCAGAAGCCTAGTGCACCCGGCAAGCGCGCAGCCTAGGCCTAAAAGTGTGCATGCGTGGACAGTGAGGAACCTGGGAAGGCAGCAATGCTGGGAGCACAGTGACAGCGTGGCACGCCCTGGTTCCAGCAGCTCGTCGGGAGACCGGAGCGTGGACAGACATGGCGGTAACACAATGGTTAAAGGAGTTGTCCATATAATAATTTTTGTTGATTTTAGTTAAATCCTTTATAGGGACAATTCTTTAGTTATTAGCCACAGCTGGCAGACACAGTTCAATAGTTGTCCACAGTTTTGATCTTCGTGTTGCCTTAGCAACAGGACAACAAATTAAAGTAGTATGTAATCTTGTGTCAGTTCTATGCAGCACGGACTACAAAAGTCATGTGTCAGTGGCTTTGCATTGATGCTTGCAAATAATGAAGCGCGGTGTCAAAGTTATGACACAAATAGGTATCCTTGTGGCAAATACCTTACATCCACATTTCCACTGGTATAGGGAAGATACTCACACGAGTTGATGGAAAGAATTCTCAAAAATTTGTTGCAGCACAACTCAAACCAGGGTGTCCTGTCCGGTGACTCACCAGATGTGGTTCATGCTGCCTGCAGGAGCAGTCAGCATGTGACGTCACTCAGTGCTCGTGTAAGGAGTCACAAATGGTCGTATTTTCCCTTATGCATCACGGAGATACTGCGGTCTCCTTCATCAGAGGGTATTGATACACGCAGCAAGAACCACATCTGGTGGATCACCGGCCAGGACTTCCTGTTTTGAGGTAGTCACATTTATATGACAGATGTCCTTAAAAAAGACCTTTGATGGAAACTTTGGAAGATATCCATTCTTTTTGTTACCAGATCAAACAAATACTCAATATCTTAAGCTCATTCATTTGTGCTCGTATCCTTCTTTGCACTGATACTGTATGTCAACATCATTAGTTGCTGAGACATCCTCTTTAAAGAGAAGGTGCCGCTATTTTTTATTTTATAATAATAATTATTGATTATGTAATCTATTATTTTTAATACAAGATTAAATGTACCACTTTAATAGTGTTTTATTTTTTAATTTTTTACTTCTGCCACTGAGGGCTGCAATTTGCATTTGGTGGCATGAGTGTCTGAGCATGACACATACACACCTTAAATATGGCACCCTCTGGGCATAAATGTCTACGGTTGGATGGCAACAGCATCTCTTGTGTGCCTGCTTCTCCTGCCTCTAGCTGTGACCTGAGCACACCCCTGGACTTTGTCAAGTCACAGCTTTTGGAGGAGATAGCAGTCATCTTTTTTGAACACCAAGTTTATGCTGTGGGCTCCACTTTCCTCCTGTCACCCCGCACACTGCTCAGTGCATGTGTTGGCATGAGTCTGCGGGGAGAGGAAGTGCTGGGGAGCGGAGGTCTCATGTGAAAAGTATCAGCGGCTGGCGGCGGGGACAGGCAATCACAGCCTGTCATTGGTATTACAGTGCAGGCTGCTGCGATCACCGCCGACATGTTCAGAGCACAGCAGGGAGATCATCCATACCAGGACAGCACGGGATCAGATCACACATTACACCACTGCTCCCTTAGAAGTGGACAGAGCAGGGTCATACATTGCACCACTGCTCCCATAGAAGTGTGTTAGCACCGCTCCCCGTTTCGCCGCTCCCACTCCCGTTGCCATACTCACCGCTCCCGCTTCTGGCCCGACTCGCTCCTCTGACGCGTCCTGGACGCGCGCCTCCGCTCCCCTCGCTTTCCGGCGGTCAGCGTCTCGACGCTCTCCTCCACTTCCCTCGGCCGCGCGCACTGTGCCTCTGCGCACACGCCGGAGGGATAAGCCGCACGCCTCTGCCGTCAGCCACCTGCCTGGCGTGACCTGACCCGGACCGGCCTCCCGACCTATCAGAGACCACCACCAGGTATTTCAGGCCGCCCTCCCTTAGTGGAGGTGCCTGACTATTGAGTTACCTCTCGGTTGTCTAGGCCGCGCTCTCTGCTGCTAGTCCCTTGCAAGCTGCGTGCTAGTTAACCCCTTGTGTCTTGTGCCTCCTGCTAACCCCTGTGTCTTCCGCCTGTGTCCCCAGGGTTCCTCTGACTCTCTGGTCCGTGCCTCCTGCTAACCCCTGTGTCTCCTTCCCTTTTCAGTTTGCCTCTTCCTGGACCCCCGTCATCCTCCTCCGTCCTTCTCCTTCTTCCTCAGCCTCTGGACCCTGGTCATCCTGGTTCCTCTCTGGATCTTCCTCTGTTCCTCATCATCTGTTCACCCTCCTGAGCCGACCCCTGGTCCTGGCTGCCGTGGCGCTAGAACTTCCCGAGTCTGTTCCCGAACGGTCCCTGTATAGGGTTCGGTCCACTTGGTGCGCTCGCTCGGGGAGGGCTCGGCATCACGGTCCAGTGTGTCCACTCTCGTCACCTGCGTCCGCAGCATAACAGTATAGTCAGGCCATGGACCGCGTCGGGGCCGCTGCCCAAAAGGACTTGGTTTTCCTAAGGGAGAACCAGACCCGTATTATGTCTTTCATGAAGACCATGGATTCCCGCTTGTCGGCCTTGCAGGCCGCTGACCCTGGTAACGCCTCCCAACTGGCCAGCCTCCAGCAGGAGCTGGTTCAACAACGGGACACCAAATCCCATATTCTTTCGTACAGGGCTTCGGTCGACGATCGGCTGCTTTCCCTTCAGTCGGCTGCCAGACGCGATTCGTCCCGCAGTTCTGATCCCGGACCATCTCCGCCTCCCAGGCTTGGTAGACCGCCTCGGTATGGCGGCGACCCCAAGTTGTGCAGAGGCTTCTTGAATCAGTGCAGGTTGCACTTCGAACTCCTGCCCCAACAGTACCCCACCGACCGGGCCAAAGTTGCCTTCATTGTCTCCCATTTGGAGGTAGAGGCACTATCCTGGGTAAATCCCGTGTGGGAGCGGGACGATCCCGTAGTCTCCAGTCTCCAGACCTTCACTGACACTTTCCGTAGGGTCTTTGACGAGCCCGGACGGATGGCTTCCGCCATGGAGTCTCTTTTTTGCCTCACCCAGGGCCCTCTTACGGTCGGACAATACGCCATCCGGTTCCGTACCTTGGCCTCTGAGGTGGGGTGGAATAACGAGGCTTTGGTTGGGGCCTTCTGGCGTGGTCTCTCTGGCAAAATTAAAGATGAGCTGGCAGGGCGAGACACCCCAACCTCCTTGGAGGATTTAATTTCGTTGGCCACACGCATCGACCTTCGGTTCCAGGAACGCGCTAGGGAGACTGCTAGGGATAGGAGACCGCTTAGACCATCTGCTTCTTTTCACAGGCCGTCCAGCCCACGTTCCGCTGGGGCATCCTCCAGTCCGGCGCCAGAGCCGATGCAGGTGGATCGGGTCAAGTTGGCAGAACAGCGCCGTAAAGAGGGACTGATGGAGGGTCTGTGCCTGTATTGCGGCAGCGCATCTCACTTCCTACGCTCCTGTCCTGAGAGACCGGGAAACTCCTCCACCTAGGGCAGGTAAGAGGCCGATCTAGGTGTGTCTCACTCCTCTCACCCCCTTACCCTTTCGGTTCAGTTGGTTTTGGGTCAGAGACGTGGTTCGGAGGTGGCCTATGTGGACTCGGGCACGGCAGGGAACTTCATTAGGTTGAAGGAGGTGAAGAAGTATCAGATTCCCGTGATCTCCCTGAAGACTCCACGTGTCATCGCCTCAGTAGGTGGAAGACCCCTACGAGAATCTGTGTTCCTGGTAACTGAGGAGGTGTGTCTGCCAATTGGGGCCTTGCACCAGGAGCGGATCGCTTTCTACGTCCTTCCCAACCTTTCCCATGCTGTGCTGCTAGGTCTTCCATGGCTTAGGACACATGAACCTGTCTTGGATTGGCGTTCCGGTGAGGTCCTCCGCTGGGGGCATCCCTGCCAAGAGAAGTGCCTGGGGTCTGTCCGCCCGAACAAACCCCCACCAGCCTCCTCGGGTCCCGAGGCTCTACCAGCCGCATATTGGGCATTCTCTGACGTATTTGATAAGAAGGAGGCAGAGGTTCTTCCCCCGCATCGCCCGTATGACTGCCCTATTGACCTGCGACCCGGGACCACTCCGCCCCGAGGGCGAATTTATCCCTTGTCCCCTGCAGAGACTACGGCCATGTCCGAGTATATTCGTGAGAATTTAGCTCGAGGGTTCATACGGAAATCTTCCTCCCCGGCCGGAGCCGGGTTTTTCTTTGTAAAGAAGAAAGACGATACTCTCCGTCCTTGTATTGATTTCCGGGGCCTGAACGACATTACTGTGAAGAACAAGTATCCATTGCCTCTCATTCCTGAACTCTTTGACCGGTTGCGGGGAGCCCGCATTTTCTCGAAGTTGGATCTACGTGGGGCTTACAACCTCATCCGCATTCGCCCTGGTGACGAATGGAAGACCGACTTTAACACCCGGGACGGGCATTACGAATACCTGGTTATGCCCTTCGGTCTCTGCAACGCTCCCGCGGTCTTTCAGGAGTTCGTCAATGATATCTTCCGAGACTTGTTATACTCCTGCGTGGTGGTGTATCTGGACGACATCCTTATTTTTTCCCCGGGTCTGGCGTCCCATAGGAGGAGTGTACGTCTGGTCCTACTACGTCTGCGGGAGAATCGCCTCTACGCGAAGCTTGAGAAGTGTCTCTTTGAGCAGTCTTCCTTGCCTTTCTTGGGCTACATCGTTTCAGATTCTGGGCTGGAGATGGATCCTGAGAAACTGTCGGCTATTCTTCGATGGCCCCGCCCAGTGGGGGTCAAGGCGATTTAAAGGTTCCTCGGCTTCACCAACTATTACCGTCAACTTGTGCCACATTTTTCGTCCATCATCAAACCCATCTCCAGTCTCACTCGCAAGAGCGTCAACTCCTCGTCCTGGCCCCCGGAGGCTGTAGAGGCCTTTTCCTGCCTGAAGCAAGCCTTCGTGACTGCACCTGTCCTACACCGACCCGAGGCTAATAAGCCATTCATCTTGGAGGTAGACGCCTCTTCCACCGGAGCAGGTGCAGTGCTCTCACAGAGGTCCCCATTCGGCCAACTGATTACCTGCGGGTTCTTTTCAAAGGCCTTCTCGCCGGCTGAGTGTAACTACGCCATCGGGGATCGCGAGCTGTTGGCCATAAAGTTGGCACTGGAGGAGTGGCGTTACCTTCTTGAAGGGTCGGTCCATCCGTTTACCATCTTTACCGACCACAAAAACCTTGCATATCTCCAGTCAGCCCAGAGACTTAACCCTCGGCAGGCCAGATGGTCCCTCTTCTTTGGTCGTTTGATTTTGAATTGCGTTTCCGTCCCGGGCCAAAGAACATCAAGGCGGACGCATTGTCCCGGTCTCTGCAGTCCCCTGATCTGATGGAGGAACCAACTCACATTATCGATCCCGCTAAGATCATCACTGTGGCCCCGGTGAAACTGATTACTCCTCCTCCCGGCAAGACCTACGTCCCTGACTCAGAAAGAAAAAAGGTACTGCATTGGGGACATTCCTCTAAAATTTCCGGACATGTCGGAGTCAAGAAGACATTTGAGCTCATCGCTCGTTTTTATTGGTGGCCCTCACTCCGCCAGGATGTGACAGACTTCACGGCCTCCTGTCCCTCTTGCGCCAAGGTCAAGATTGCTAGGTGACCACCCGCCGGCCTTCTGCTTCCTCTCCCGATTCCCTCGGTTCCATGGCAACATATAGGTTTGGATTTCATCACGGATCTGCCTAACTCTTCCGGATCTACGACTATCCTGGTAGCGGTCGACCGCTTCTCCAAGATGGCCCATTTTGTTCCTCTACCTGCGCTGCCCTCCGCTCCAGAGTTGGCGAAGATTTTTATCCAGCACATCTTCCGCTTCCACGGCTTTCCACAGCATATTGTTTCCGATCGAGGTGTACAGTTCACCTCTCGATTTTGGAGGGCCTTGTGTAAACTTCTGGAGATAAGACTGGACTTTTCATCCGCGTACCATCCCCAGTCCAATGGTCAGGTTGAACGCGTTAATCAGGTACTAGCGTCCTACTTACGGCAGTTCTCTAACACTCATCAAGACAACTGGGTCCATCTACTTCCCTGGGCAGAATTCTCCTACAATAACCATCCCAGCGAGTCATCAGCCAAGTCTCCATTTTTCGTGGTCTTTGGCATGCACCCTGGTGTCCCTCTACCTTTGTCCGGTTCCTCCGGTGTGCCTGCAGCCGATTCCCTGACCCAAGAGTTCTCTAGGATCTGGTCCGAAACTAAGGAGGCCCTCCGAAAGTCTGGGGAGCTCATGAAGAGGCACGCTGACAAAAGACGATTGGATGCTTCAACCTACCTCCCAGGTCAATAAGTTTGGCTGTCGGCCAAGTACATTAGGCTAAAGCTCCCTTCTTACAAGCTGGGACCGCGCTACATTGGGCCTTTCAAGATTCTCAAACGTCTTAACAACGTATCTTACAAACTAGAGTTGCCTGCGTCGCTTCGGGTTCCCAACTCCTTCCACGTCTCTCTCCTTAAACCGGTTGTCCTGAATCGGTTTCACCCGGCCCCGAACCTTTCTCCTCTTCCTGTCACGTCTGATGACGTCTTTGAAGTAAAAGACATTCTGGCCTCGAAAAAAGTTAGGGGTAAAACCTTTTTTTTGGTCGACTGGAAAGGTTTTGGTCCCGAGGAGAGATCTTGGGAGCTGCAGGAGAATATCAATGCCCCACGCATTCTTAAGAGGTTTTTAGCCAGACGCAGTGGAGGGGAGTGTAAGAGAGGGGGTACTGTTAGCACCGCTCCCTGTTTCGCCGCTCCCACTCTCGCTGCCATACTCACCGCTCCCGCTTCTGGCCCGACTAGCTCCCTGTATAGGGGTCGGTCCACTTGGTGCGCTCGCTCAGGGAGGGCTCGGCGTCACGGTCCAGTGAGTCCACTCTCGTCACCTGCATCCGCAGCGTAACAAAGTGGACGGAGTGGGGATCACACATTGCACAACTGCTCCCATATAAGTGAACAAAGTGGGTCACATATTACACCACTGCTCCCATAGAAGTGGACAGAGCAGAGCCGCATATTACACTACTGCTCACATAGAAGTGTACAGGGCATGATCACGCAATACACTAGTGCTCACATAGAAGTGGACGTAGCGGAGTCACATCTTACATATATTAGATACTGCGTATCTAATTCCATCCTGTATAATACACTCCACAGAGCTCAAGATCTAATCCCATCTTGTGATATACTACACTTACCCTTGTATATAATCCCAGCATATGTTACTCTAAGCGTATCTAATCGCACATGTGATACAGTGACAGCCTACTGAGTATCACTAGCAGTCACCAACTAAAAGTCTCTGCACTGTGATTTTAAACTTTATTTTTTCTTATCTTTTTACAAACACCCAGAAGGGGAGGAGAGGAGTGACGTCAGACGAGTGAGCAAATTTACCCCACAATTACTGCAGTCAGTTAATCTGAGCTAGCTGTACACTAGATTTTCATGGCAAATTTCAGCAGCTGCTCCCTTTAGTATTTAAAATTGGAAATTCCAAACCTTTTCAAGCCTTTTTTAAAAATATTTTTCAGATTTTACTTTACTTTTAACCACAAGCGCTAAAAGGCCCAAGGCTACTGCAGACCCACATATTGGAGAAAAATTTAATTGCAATAAAAGGGTTAATGCTGCACTGCTGTTATTGAACCGTAAAGAGCATAAAAATGTCCAGGAATGCAGTTTTAATAGTCAACTCATTTCGCAATTTCAAACTTCATCACTCTGTGGTATTGTTCCTCGTGAAGAAGTTTGAAAGTTCGAAACGCGTTAACTATTGAAACCTAACTCCTGGACATTTTTCTCCTCTTAATCCTTCATTACTGGTAGCACAGCAATAACCCTTTTATTCCAATTAGATTTTTATCTTTGACATATTTTTAATAGTGTTTGGATTTTTCATATCACAGTCTGTATTTAAGAAAACAAAAAAGAAATCTTGCAATTTTCACACTGGCCACTAGGTCTATTTTTTACTTTCTGTTTTGTACAGAAAACTTTTTAGAAACAAACTATTAAATCTAATATATAATTACCAATATTTTTAGATATGTTTTTTTTTACAAAAAATTAAGAAAACCAAAAAACACAAAAAAATATATTTAAAAAAGTGATGACTTCTGGTTTGCTTACAAAACTCACATTTAATACATGTCAACCCGTATTATTTATTGGGACATTGATACAATTTTATGATTTTGCAAATAATATAATCAGATAAGTGCTTTTTAGATTTTGGGAATATTTATTAGTCCTATTTAGACAGAAGCAAAAATTGGTGTCTAAGCGTCTAACACTTCTATATTCTATTGTTCAGCTGCATCTAACACTGCAGTATATGACAGGTATACTTTACAGTGTCTAATTCATCATGTAAAGGTTGTAATTACAGTAAACCGAGCAATTATTTTTTTCCCTACCGTAATATCCTAATTATATCCCCATCTCTCAAATGTTATGGATCAATGGTAACTAGAATTAATTGAGGCAGATTAATTAATGCTACAATTTGTCACAGACATGGACATTGTTTTTAATATACACAGAATACAACAGATAACTAATCAGAATGATACTCATTACTGTTTTTTTTTTTGCTTGCCTTTTAGGAATGAAATGTCCATTTATGCTAACCATGAGTTGCATACTGACACAGAAAAACAATTGCAGCATTGTGCACCAAAAATTGCAGTTCAAACTGCTGCCACAAATGTAAGTCAACTAATCAGTAATATAAACTTTGCGCAATATGTAATTGACTTTTATGGAGTGTTTTGCAAGATTTGGATTTTTTTTTTCACTTTCTTGATCTTTGCATTTTTGGGTTTTTGAACCCTTTTCACCATTTTTTTTTAAACGTTCCAATTTCAATACACTCACTAGGTGACATAAATACTAATGGAAAAATATACTTTATTATAAGGCTTATCAAGACTTTTCTGACTGTTCTTTGCAATATTCGAGAAGATGTCCTCAGTAGGGATGAGTATCGAGTCTCTGGGTAATCGGATGTGCTCAGCACTTGACAAGCATTGGTTGAAGCTTGAATCCCTGACCGGCATGTTTGGTGCCTGCTACATAGCCAATAAGCATGCAGGGATTGCCTGTCAGTCATTGTACTGCAGTAGCCATTTTGATAGTGAAATTACTGTGATTGGCACCCCACCTTACCTCATCGGATGCAATAAAATGACTGACGCCGCCATGCTTGGCTCACCGATGCCATTGCACAGCTCAGGGACAGTTCTAATTGGAGGAAGAGAGCAGTTATCCAGGCCTGTGTGTGCACAGTTCAAATAATCAGCGTCTTCTAGTGTTCATGCTGGTTATGATGCTGAACCATCATACTAACAGCCCTTCTAAAGCCCTTCTAAAGCCCCCGTCACACATAGCAATCTCGCTAGCGAGATCGCTGTTGAGTCACAAGTTTTGTGACGCAACAGCGATCTCACCAGCGAGATCGCTGTGTGTGACACTGACCAGCGACCGGCCCCCCTGCCGGCTATCGCTGATTGTCCTGGAATGGCCAGGACATTTCTATTGTCGCTGGTCTCCCGCTGGCCAGCATGCATCACTGTGAGTGACAGGCGGGAGACCAGCGATCAGCGCGCTGGTAACTAAGGTAAACGTCGCATTTCTATGCGGCGTGCAGCGCTTAGAAACCTGATGTGTACCTTAGTTACCAGTGCGCTGGTGCAGGGAGCTGGTAACCAAGGTGCACATCGGGTTTCTAAGTGCCGCGTACTGCTAAGAAACCCGATGTGAACCCTGGTTACCAGCTCCCTGCACCAGCACGCTGGTAACTAAGGTACACAGTGGGTAACTAAGTGACGTGCATTACCCTCCTGTCGCTGGTGCTGATCGCTGGTGAAGCTGCCTGTTTGGCAGCTCACCAGCAATCATGTAGCGACACACCAGCGATCCTGACAAGGTAATATCGTCAGGATCGCTGGTGCATCGCTATGTGTGACGGGGCCCTAAGAGCTAATCCTGTGCTTAGCGGTTTGTATTAAATACATTACTTTTATCCTAGGGACAATTGCAGGAGCAGGGAGAGTGGAAAAATACAGAATACAGCATGTAGGCAGGGCTTTGCAGTCCATTGCTATATAATAATAATATATAGCTGCTGCATGTGACCGCATTCTTTTATTGGGGGTGAGAAAATTTACCATATTGTGATGCATAGAGTATTACATGTTTTGGGTTACAATACAATGGTATATAAGACTCCAAAAAAGCATTCAATTTTTTTTCTGTATTATATTTGTCATCTAGAGTATTACATGCTTTGTCTTACATTTCAGTGGTACATAGCACTCCAAAAACAAGTTAAAAAAATGATATTGTCATACACACTATGTAACCTGCTTTGTGTGAAATTTCATTACTTTGAAATGAAAACAAAAATTGATCAAATGTGTTCAAGAATTGACTATTGTCATAAACAGTATATTGTAGAACTTGGTCTGTGTGAAATTTCGCTGGTTTGAAATAAAAAAACAAAATTTGCCTTCTACAGGTGTACAAATGTTGTTTTTCAGAGAGGGCAGAAGCAAGATAAAATCAGGAGTTGGAGATGTTTGATAGACTCAGATTCATTTGGCCATGCAGATTTTATTGTAGGGAGCCAGATGTGCCCATGATGCCAGGTGTAGGATGCCAGTTGCAGAAACGAAGATCAGCTGCCACGAGGGACGCAACTGCATGTCAGCATAACCTGAATTGGCCATCTCTACTTCTAAGGTATACTTGATCCAGCTCTTCCATGGAATTAAAATGATCTTTATGTCCAAACTGGAAAAAAAGAACACATGTGACTAACCAGCCAGTTCTCATTGTTCACATAACATGCTTTGCAGTCCATATTTTCCAAACTTACATGGCTCTTTTCCTTGAAAAAGCTAGTGGCTCAGCTTTTTCTGGCAGGCACATAAAAATTCATAGGGTGGTGGCATTCATGCATGGCCTTTGCTCCATTTTGAGTGGGCATTTCAGAGCTTCATGATTAACATTAATGAGGGTCCCAGCTGTGAAACTCTTCTCATCAAAAAGTTTGGATTGATGATAACTTTCAATGTTGTAATTAACCCTTTCACTCTTTAGCGACATATGACGTACAATTACATCATATGCAGGCTCCCTGAACTGAACATCTTTGCCAGAAGATGATGTCTGTATTATTCAGCGATCATCTGACTCTAACAGCCAGTCATGGAGTGGAGATATCTCATAGCTGTTTAACCTGCTAGAAGCCGCAGTGAATCTCTGACAGCAGTATCTAAAAAAAAACACATTCTGGGGGTGTGTGCTGTTTTATCAACCCATTAGCTCCACACAACACAAATGCTGGATATAGCACAAGTAATCAATCACACGTTGAAAGTACCTTAGGGGCACTAAAAAACAATAAAAGTAAAAAAAAATAAATGTTTTAAAAAAGTTTCAATCACTCCCTTTTTTTCCATTAAAAATTAAGAAATTAAAAGAATTAAGAAATACAAATAGTTTGGAAAATTCTGATATATCAAAATTGATATTTAATTAACTCAATTGGTAATTACCAGGCCAAATAATGAATGTTGTAAATAAAAAAAAAAAAAAATTTGGAACTTGGCTTTTTCGCAGAAATTAGATTTTCCTTTCTAAAAACAAGTAGATCACATCATAAAATGGATTGTGTCATTCAAAAGTGAAACTTATTCCACAAAAAACAAGCTTTCACATGGCTTTGTCATAGGGAAAAAAAGTATGGCTCTTGGAAGAAGGGAAAGAAAACAGTTTGGAAGGTTATAAACTCAGTTCAGACTTGTATAGAAGTCCTTATTAGTGTTGAGCATTCCGATACCGCAAGTACCGGGTATCGGCCGATATTAGCTGTATCGGAATTCCGATACTTAGTTCCGATACTTTTTTCATATCGAATACCGGAATCGGAAGTTCCCATAATGCTAGGAGCCCGCTCGATTTGATTCAGCCAATGGGGATCCTCAGAAGTGTGGGCATATCCTGTTAGGCATGTAGGCATGTTAACTACTGGCATGGCTGTGATTGGCTGCTGAAATGATGTCATGATGCACTATAAAAAGCGCTGCAGCCGCCATTTCTGGTCACTCTGCTGTGAATTCAGTTAGGGACAGGCTGCTGTTGAAGACTGTGAGGGACAGTTAGAAATAGTGATTCCACAAAACATATAGTGCTTAACCCAGGCTACATAAACCACCACTGTAGCTTGCTTTTCCCTAGCAGCGCTGTTTTCACAGCTGTCTGCAAGGGCTGTGTGAGTGCAGACCCACGCTGTGTAGTGTGTCCTGCAGGCACGTCTGCTTGTAGGCCGGCCAGCGTGTGGCTCTGCCTCATACACATTTTTCTTTTATTGCTGCTTTTATTTTCTCCTGTATAATGTGCTTCCATACGTATCCATATACGTTGGTTGCAAACACTAAAGGAGTGGACAGCGGAGCCTTTCAGCAGCCTTTCAGTGCTATAGCCCATTTCTCTGCACTGTTTTTGGCTGTCTGATAGGTCTCTCTGTGTGTGAGTGCAGCTCACGTTGCAGTGTGTTCTACAGCCACCGCTAGCTGTAGTCCGCTCAGCGTGCGTCACTGCCTCATACATAGTCCTTTTTTTGCAGCTAATTTAGCCAGATTTTTGCTCCTATATTAGTGTGCTTCCAACCGCATCCATTGTCATTGGTTGGTTGCAAACACTATATAGGATTAGATAGAGGAGCCTTTTTGCTGGCTTGTGCCCTTCAGGGCCAGCCAGGCTAGTATCACCCTATTTTTTGGAGCCTCATCAATTGCATTGTAGGTTAGCTTCCTGCATTGTAATCGCTCCAAAAAGTTTGTGATACTATAGCTTTCAAACTTTGGTCACATCCTTTCCTTTCCCCCCACCCAAAAAAAAGGAAATAAAGTTCACCAAACACTCCACTTTACAGTTGTCTAGGCCACATTAGATCATATTAAAGTGTAGTACACACACTCTTAGCCAAATTAGTGTTTCTTATACTGGTTAGCAGGTGTTCAGGAATAAGAACACTAAGCCACCCCTTTTCTACTTTTCTGCCTATCTTTATCAGTCTACCAAGATGAAGAAGGCAGGGAGTAAGGCACGTGGTCGTGACCGTGGAGTTTCAGCAGGGAGAGGACGGGGGGATTCAGCAGGGAGAGGACGTGTGGATTCGGTATCTGCTGCGGCCACCAGTGACCCGGCATCCCCCACTTTTACCAGGCAACAGTCCTTAATGCTCAGCTTTGTAGGACCTCGCCGTACCCCACTGCTGCGTGACGAACAAATTGAAGCCGTTGTCGGATGGATGGCAGCTAACGCATCCACTTCAATGACTTCCGCATCCTCCCAAGGCCAGAGCACTGAAGAGCAACCATCTGTCTCTTCACCACCTGCCAAATTGCCCAGGCAGTCTGAGAGCCCTGGACAGGAGCCATCTCAATCTTTACTTCTGTTCTCAGAATCTGTTGGCTTGGAAAGAGGTGGCCAGCCAAGCAGCATTCTAGAGCGTGAAGAAGAGGGAGTATGCAGTGATGCGCAACTGCTTTGTCCCTCTGAATCTGAAGAGGTGGGTGGGCCAGTGCCTATTGTCAGCACACCTCAGTATGCATCAGATGATGATGAGACTCAGTTGCCAATTTCTGGTGCGTACGGTGCTGGCGAGACAACCCAGGACCAGCCGGTGCTTGAAGAGGGGAGTGGAGATGATGAGGTCCTTGACCCATCATGGCGTCAGCCACAGGAAGGTGGTGGGAGCAGCTCTGAGGAAGAGATTCCCCGAACAGCCAAAAGAGGAGGGAGAGGGCGGGGGCAGACTTGGTTGCCTGTAGCCTCCACTTTGGCACCCGTGAGGAGCAATCCTCTTCCAAAACACAAAACGGGCGCTCCCAGGACTTGCAGTGCGTGGTCTTTTTTTGACACAGTTGCAGATGACATTTGCTTTGTCAAATGCAAGCTGTGTCATCAGAAAGTGAAACGAGGGAAAAATGTGACCAACCTCAATACCACAAATATGTGGAAACATGTGCGTACCAAGCACGAGGTGGAGTTACACAGACACACTGAAGATGTAGGCCAACCTTCAGCAGCACCTACCACCTCTTCAGCTCGTGTTGGGGCCTCTTCCTCCAGCTCACACACAGCTGGTTTGGCTTCCTCACTGGAACGCCATGGAAGAACCACTGCCACAGTTGTCCAGAGACCCAGTGAAATTCCACCCACTGAACCACGTTCGCAGTCATCAGCACACTCCCAGGCCACTCACCAGCAATCGGTAGCACAGGCATGGGAGAAAAAGCGGCCATACTCGGCAAACCATCCCCGAGCACTGGCTCTGAATGCCGGCATTGCCAAACTACTGGCCCTTGAGATGCTGTCATTCAGGCTGGTGGAGACTGACACTTTCCGGAACTTTATGTCATTGGCAGTTCCACAATACAATGTGCCCAGCCGCTTTTATTTCAGCAGGCAAGCTGTCCCTGCCCTGCAAAAGCATGTGGAGGGAAAAATTAAAAATGCGCTACTAAATGCCGTCAGTAGCAAGGTCCACCTGACCACTGATGCGTGGACCAGTAGCCATGGACAGGGACGATACCTTTCCCTCACTGCCCATTGGGTCAATGTTGTGGAGCCGGGTACAGATCTGGAGAGTGCCTCTGTACGTATTCTGCCAACTCCAAGGATTGCAGGAATGCAGTCTGTACATATTGAGTCCTCCTCCTACTCTAGTTCCTCGGAATCAGCACTGCGTGAGCCTGTTAGGCCAGATATGAGCACAGGTGTGGCCAAACGTCAACAGGCCGTCCTTAAATTAATTTCTTTGGGGAATCGGAGCCACACAGCACAGGAGCTCTGGAATGCCATCAAGCAGAAGAGCGATGTGTGGTTTGTGCCAGCGAATCTCCAGCCAGGTTTGGTAGTGAGTGACAATGGCCGAAATCTAGTGGCAGCTCTGGGCCTAGGTAACCTCACTCACATTCCATGTCTGGCACACGTGCTCAATTTGGTCGTGCAGAGCTTTCTGAGGGACTATCCGGATCTTGATGCACTGCTGCACAAGGTTCGCCTAGAGTGTGCTCACTTGTGGCGTTCCAGCATGGCAAGATCGCGCATTGCATCTCTGCAACGCCGATTCCACCTGCCAGAACATCGCATCATATGTGACCTCCCCACCAGGTGGAATTCAACGTTACATATGTTGGAGCGGTTGTGTGAGCAGCAGGCAGCAGTAATGGAGTACCAGCTGCATCAGGCGCAAACAAGTCGCACTGTGCGCCGGACACACTTCACCACTGAGTGGGCCACTATGAGGGACATCTGCCAAGTTTTGCGTGCCTTCGATGACTCCACGCGGATGGCCAGTGCAGATGATGCACTAATCAGCATGACTGTCCCCCTCATCTGTCTGCTTCAAAAAACCTTACAAGCACTAAGTGAGGAGGTTTTTGAAGAGGTCGAGGATGAGCAGTCAGAAATGCCATCTGCTTCTGGCAAGTCTGCGCAACGTGCTTCCACACAAAGGCCCAGGCAGGGGACACTTAGTGAGGAGGATGACGAGGAGTCAATGGAGGAGGAGGAACACATCTCTCCAGAGGAGGGAGGTACACAAGGCTCTAGTAGTCAGTGTGTACAGCAAGGGTGGGGTGATGCTGAGCAGGCAGAGATGCTGCCTCAAGCTGGGGACAGCGTTTCCGGTCCAGTTGGCAGTCTGCAGCACATGGTTGATTTCATGCTGCAGTGCTTGTTAAATGACCACCGCATCGTCAACATTCTCCACACGGCTGATAATTGGGTGTACACCCTCCTAGATCCTCGCTACCGGGACAACTTACAAAGCCTCATACCACAGTTGAACCGGGAGCAAAAAATGCGGGAGTACAAAGAAACACTTGTGCAGGCCATCATGTTCTCCATTCCCCCCACAAGTGTTGCTGGTAGTGCTTTTCAAACCAGCCATGTGGGTAGAGGCAGTGGAGGAAGCTCTGCACAAAGAGGTAGCAGAGGCAGTGCCGCAGGACAAGGCAAGGCCAGTATGGCCCAAATGTGGAAAAGTTTTGTGGGACCGCCACAAACGGCTACACCATCACAGACGGCTCCAGTAAGCAGGAGGCAACGTTTCCGTCAGATGGTGACAGACTACTTGTCGTGCCCTGTTAGTGTTCTCCCAGACGGCTCTTCCCCATTCAAGTATTGGGTCTCTAAGCTGGATACATGGCCAGAGCTTAGCCAGTATGCATTGGAGGTGCTGGCTTGCCCTGCTGCCAGTGTATTATCGGAACGTGTCTTTAGTGCTGCAGGTGGTGTGCTAACAGACCGTCGCACGCGACTCTCCGCCGATAATGTTGACCGGCTTACTTTTGTGAAAATGAACAAGGCCTGGATCTCACCTGAATTAGCCAGTCCTCTTCCAGAATAAATAATTGGCTGGCAACAGGATCCAGGTCTCCTGTTGTGTTCATGTTTCTATGACCTGAACTTTATTTCCTGGGCTACAGCAACGCCCGCTGTTGCTCAGAAGTGCTGTCCGCACAGACAAAACACTCACTCATGTGTAAGTGGGGTTCGGTAACGTCAGCTGATCCCCTGCTGTGTGTATGGCAAACTCTCCTGCTGCCTACAACTTCTGACTACCTCTGATTTAATATGTTCTCTGATTTGCCCTCTGTCTCCACTCTGTTTTGAGTATTTCCTCCGGCCTACAACACCGCCTGTTTCTGCTCTCAAGTGCCGTCTGCACAATCCACACTTGTTCCTGTGGTACCTGGGTCCTGTAACATCTGCTCATCTCCAGAGTTGAGCACGGCAATGTCTCCTGCTTTGTCTACATTCCCACTACTTGTAGTGGAAATGTGGACAGAGCAGGAGACATTGCCTGACTCACCTCTAGGGAGAAGCTGCTGTTACAGAACCCCAGTAACACAGGAACAAGTGTGGGTTGTGCAGACGGCATTTCAGAGCAGCAACTGGCGTGGTTGGAAGCCAGCGGAAATACTCGAAACAGAGTGAAGACAGAGGCCTAATTGGAGTATGTTGACAGTTAGTAGTAGTCTAGAAACAATCGCAAACTGCCACCAAGTAGGCCTCGGCCTACAACCTGATTTTCCCTGGGCTCCGACACCGCCAGTTGGTGCTCAGAAGTGCTGTCCGCACAGACAAAACACTCGCTCATGTGTAAGTGGGGTTCGGTAACGTCAGCTGATCCCCTGCTGTGTGTATGGCAAAGTGTCCTGCTCCCTCCACAGTCAAACAACCTCAGATTTACACCTGGCTCCAAGTAGGCCTCGGCCTACTACCTCATTTTCCCTGGGCTCCGACAACGCCAGTTGGTGCTCAGAAGTGCTGTCCGCACAGAGAAAACACTCGTTCATGTGAAAGTGGGGTTCGGCAACGTCAGCTGATCCCCTGCTGTGTGGCAGGCAAACTGCTGCTGCCTCCAAATTTTAGCTACTTCAGATTTAAACATTCTCTGATTTGGCCTCTGTCTCCACTCTGTCGCTAGTATTTCCCCTGACCTCCAACACCGCCAGTTCCTGCTCACAGTTGCCGTCCACGCATTCCACACGTGTTCCTGTGTTACTGGGGTTCTGTTACATCAGGAGATCCCCCAATGTGTGTCCACCACTGTCTCCTGCGCTGTCCACCTTCCCACTGCAAGCGGTGGGAATGTGGACAGAGCAGGAGACAGTGGCAGACACACATCAGGGGATCTGCTGACATTACAGAATCCCAGTAACACAGGAACACGTGTGGATTGGGCAGACGGCTACTGTACGCATAAACTGGCGGTGTTGGTAGTCATGTGAAATCCTGGAAACAGAGTGGAGACAGATGCCTAATTGGAGCACGTTGACAGTCTGTTGTAGCCTGCAAACAATCTAAAACTGCCACCAAGTAGGCCTCGGCCTGCACCCTGGTTCTCCCTGGGCTCCAACAACGCTAGTTGGTGCTCAGAAGTGCTGTCCACACAGAAAAACACACTCGTTCATGTGAAAGTGGGGGTCAGTAACGTCAGCTGATCCCCTGCTGTGTGGAGGGCAAAGTGTCCTGCTCCCTCCAAAGTCAAAATACCTCAGCTTTACACCTGGCTCCTAGTAGGCCTCGGCCTGCACCATGATTGTCCCTGGGCTCCAACACCGCCAGTTGGTGCTCGGAAGTGCTGTCCACACAGAAAAACACACTCGTTCATGTGAAAGTGGGGTTTGGTAACGTCAGCTGATCCCCTGCTGTGTGGACGGCAAACTGCTGCTGCCTCCAAATTGTAACTACTTCAGATTTAAACATTCTCTGATTTGGCCTCTGTCTCCACTCTGTATCTAGTATTTCCCCTGACCTCCAAACCGCCAGTTCCTGCTCACAGTTGCCGTCCACGCATTCCACACTTGTTCCTGTGTTCCTGGTGTTCTGTAACGTGAGCTGATCCCCCAATGTGTGTCCGGCACTGTCTCCTGCGCTGTCCCCCTTCCCACTGCAAGTGGTGGGAATGTGGACAGAACAGGAGACATTGGCAGACAAACATCAGGGGATCTGCTGACATTACAGAACACCAGTAACACAGGAACACGTGTGGATTGGGCAGACGGCTACTGTACGCATAAACTGGCGGTGTTGGTAGTCACGTGAAATCCTGGAAACAGAGTGGAGACAGATGCCTAATTGGAGCACGTTGACAGTCTGTTGTAGCCTGCAAACAATCTAAAACTGCCACCAAGTAGGCCTCGGCCTGCACCCTGGTTCTCCCTGGGCTCCAACAACGCTAGTTGGTGCTCAGAAGTGCTGTCCACACAGAAAAACACACTCATTCATGTGAAAGTGGGGGTCAGTAACGTCAGCTGATCCCCTGCTGTGTGGAGGGCAAAGTGTCCTGCTCCCTCCAAAGTCAAAATACCTCAGCTTTACACCTGGCTCCTAGTAGGCCTCGGCCTGCACCATGATTGTCCCTGGGTTCCAACAACGCTAGTTGGTGCTCGGAAGTGCTGTCCACACAGAAAAACACACTCGTTCATGTGAAAGTGGTGGTCAGTAACGTCAGCTGATCCCCTGCTGTGTGGAGGGCAAAGTGTCCTGCTCCCTCCAAAGTCAAAATACCTCAGCTTTACACCTGGCTCCTAGTAGGCCTCGGCCTGCACCATGATTGTCCCTGGGCTCCAACACCGCCAGTTGGTGCTCGGAAGTGCTGTCCACACAGAAAAACACACTCGTTCATGTGAAAGTGGGGTTCAGTAACGTCAGCTGATCCCCTGCTGTGTGGAGGGCAAACTGCTGCTGCCCCCAAATTGTAACTACTTCAGATTTAAACATTCTCTGATTTGGCCTCTGTCTCCACTCTGTCTCTAGTATTTCCCCTGACCTCCAACACCGCCAGTTCCTGCTCACAGTTGCCGTCCACGCATTCCACACGTGTTCCTGTGTTACTGGGGTTCTGTAACATCAGCAGATCCCCCAATATGTGTCCGCCACTGTCTCCTGCGCTGTCCACCTTCCCACTGCAAGCGGTGGGAATGTGGACAGAGCAGGAGACAGTGGCAAACACATATCAGGGGATCTGCTGACATTACAGAATCCCAGTAACACAGCAACACGTGTGGATTGGGCAGACGGCTGCTGTACGCATAAACTGGCGGTGTTGGTGGTCACGTGAAATCCTGGAAACAGAGTGGAGACAGATGCCTAATTGGAGCACGTTGACAGTCTGTTGTAGCCTACAAACAATCTAAAACTACCACCAAGTAGGCCTCGGCCTACACCATGATTGTCCCTGGGCTCCAACAACGCCAGTTGGTGCTCGGCAGTGTCTTTGGCATGGGGACTCCCTGTTGCCCAGCCTGGTTCCAGCACGCCTGCTGTTTCCGGGTAGTGTCAAGGTCACTATGCCACCAATCCGTTGTCCTGTCGTCTTGCGGCCGGGTTAGCCGACTCTACGGTGCCTGCAGTTTAGGTGACTCCTATGTGGGCTGCGGGAACTGGCACTGAAGGCTGGATCCGTAGTGCCAATGGGACATGGACCCCCTGTAGGACTGTGGGTTTCGGTAACTGCGGCCAGCTTGCAGCCTGGCTACTTTGCTTTCAATGGGTACCTTCTGCTACCCACCCGGGTTCCAGCACTGTCTACTGGTTCTCGCCAGAGCCTTTGGCCTAGGTGCCTCCATCTCGGTATCCGAGGTCCAGCACCGTCAGCTGGTCCTTGGTAGTGCTTTCTAGCACAGGTACCTCCTGCCTAGTAACCGTGGTCCAGCACCGTCAGCTGTTCCTCGGTAGTGCCATTGGCTCTTGCAGCTTTTGCTACCCATCTGGGTTCCAGCACCGTCACCTGGTTCTCGGCAGTGTCTTTGGCACGGGGACTCCCTGTTGCCCAGCCTGGTTCCAGCACGCCTGCTGTTTCCGGGTAGTGTCAATGTCACTATGCCACCAATCCGTTGTCCTGTCGTCTTGCGGCCGGGTTAGCCGACTCTACGGTGCCTGCAGTTTAGGTGACTCCTATGTGGGCTGCGGGAACTGGCACTGAAGGCTGGATCCGTAGTGCCAATGGGACATGGACCCCCTGTAGGACTGTGGGTTTCGGTAACTGCGGCCAGCTTGCAGCCTGGCTACTTTGCTTTCAATGGGTACCTTCTGCTACCCACCCGGGTTCCAGCACTGTCTGCTGGTTCTCGCCAGAGCCTTTGGCCTAGGTGCCTCCATCTCGGTATCCGAGGTCCAGCACCGTCAGCTGGTCCTTGGTAGTGCTTTCTAGCACAGGTACCTCCTGCCTAGTAACCGTGGTCCAGCACCGTCAGCTGTTCCTCGGTAGTGCCATTGGCTCTTGTAGCTTTTGCTACCCATCTGGGTTCCAGCACCATCACCTGGTTCTCGGCAGTGTCTTTGGCACGGGGACTCCCTGTTGCCCAGCCTGGTTCCAGCACGCCTGCTGTTTCCGGGTAGTGTCAAGGTCACTATGCCACCAATCCGTTGTCCTGTCATCTTGCGGCCGGGTTAGCCGACTCTACGGTGCCTGCAGTTTAGTTGACTCCTATGTGGGCTGCGGGAACTGGCACTGAAGGCTGGATCCGTAGTGCCAATGGGACATGGACCCCCTGTAGGACTGTGTGTTTCGGTAACTGTTGCCGGCTTGCGGCCTGGCTACTTTGCTTTCAATGGGTACCTTCTGCTACCCACCCGGGTGCCAGCACTGTCTGCTGGTTCTCGCCACAGCCTTTGGCCTAGGTGCCTCCATCTCGGTATCCGAGGTCCAGCACCGTTAGCTGGTCCTTGGTAGTGCTTTTTAGCACAGGTACCTTCTGCTTAGTAACCGTGGTCCAGCACCGTCAGTTGGTCCTCGGTAGTGCCATTGGCTCTTGTTCCTTCTGCTACCCATCCGGGTGCCAGCACTGTCTGCTGGTTCTCGCCACAGCCTTTGGCCTAGGTGCCTCCATCTTGGTATCCGAGGTCCAGCACCGTCAGCTGGTCCTTGGTAGTGCTTTTTAGCACAGGTACCTTCTGCTTAGTAACCGTGGTCCAGCACCGTCAGTTGGTCCTCGGTAGTGCCATTGGCTCTTGTTCCTTCTGCTACCCATCCGGGTGCCAGCACTGTCTGCTGGTTCTCGCCAGTTTCTCAGCCTTCTTGTACCTTCTGCTACATTTCCAAGATCAAGCTTTTTGAAATTGTCTTTGGTAATCCTTATTGATCTCCATGACGATGACCCTGATGATGACGACCCTGAAGACCACACCAAAGACCAGAAATATGACCCTAAATAATAAGACCAAGAGGACAAAGAACATGAAGACAACCACCAAGATACAGAACAAAAGACAGAAGAACAAGAAGCAGAAGAAGCAAAAGCAGAAGAACAGAAAGCAGAAGAACATTAAGCATAAGACAAAAAATCAGCATAGAAGAAATCAAAATTATAAGCAGAAGAAGACTAAGCAGTAAATGGGGGTGAGTCCGTTCCTCCTCGTGGTGCCCCTGGAAAATGCCTGCTGCTGCAGGCCAAACTGAACGCGGACAAATCCTGTTGTAAATCTTTTGTGACAGGCAGAACGTAAGGTGTAATCTTATAACTTTTATAGATAAGTACTACAGGAATGCCTGTCACCATAAGAAAATGAAGAAAAAGAAGAATAGGAAGAAGATGAAGAAATAGCATATGAAAATTAATAATAGCTGAATAAGAAGAATATGAAGAATGGAAAAAAAAAATTAATGGGAAGAAGGTGAAGAAGAAGAAGATGAATAAGGTGAAGAAAAAGTTGATGAAAAAAATGCTACTGCTGCGGATCATGAAGGAGAAAGTGTGGGAGAAGTACAAAAGAAGGTGAAGAGCATGGAAGTTGCGAAACATACATATCTGACTAAATATAAAAAAGTTAACATAGTCAATATCTTTTTAACTCCGAACGTCTTGAAAAAAAAAATTGGAATTAATGCTATGCCATGTGATTTGAATAAACCACTATGCTTTTAATGTCTCCTCCACCTCCCACAATACATTCTACATGATTCTTATTTGTTTTCAATTATGTAGAATTAGCCAACAAGGAAATAAAGGCCTTTTTTTAATTCCGATACCGGAAGTCCCATTGACTTGAATGGGACTTCCGGTATCGGAATCGGCGATACCCGATATTTTTTTCGTATCGGGCGATACCATCCGATACGATATTTTTGGGTATCGAACAGTATCGCTCAACACTAGTCCTTATTTATTTCAATAATTTTTTTTAGCTTATTGTTGGCTATGATTTGCTTTTATTCTGCAGGTGTTGAATCGTTTGCAAAAAAAAATAGCAGAATCTGCAACTCTAAACCCCCCAGTCGGTGGACCATCTCCTATTCTGCATAGGTGTAAGGTAATATTTCAGAATGAATACCCCAGTCCGACACAGACAAGATAAGATTGTGCCAGTCCACATATGGGGTAAGGAATACAAAATGATTCATATATTTTTATTACAGGATTCTATTCTTTTCATAGGATAAACTCCATATCCACAGATCAGCTTTGAAGTTAACTGACGATTGAGGCCCATTTTCCAGTAGCGCCGTTTTATATCCAGGTTCTTTTATAACAATTGTTTTTCACTTTTACAGTCAAACAAGGAACATTCTTTGTTTTAACAAAAAACTGAAATATGTTACAAATGATTTTTTTGTATACTTTTTTTGTGTTTGATCATGTCACCACAGCTGCAAGAGTCAATAAGCCAAATCAAAATATGCTTTTTTCATATGTAAAATAGACAATCTCAAGAAAAGACAGAAGTCTAAATGTCAAAATGTTCCTTTGTTGTCAGAAAATCTCAGAACAAGCCAAGTTCCTATAAAAAGAACTATCAGCTTTGAATGGACGACAGAATTAAAAGGCAGATGGAAATTTTTATCAAGTGTGAATTTTCTCCTTTGCTTTTCCAACTTGTCAAAGAATTATACATTTTTCAAGAACATGCATTGCAAGGCTACATACATTGTTCACAGTTATATTACATTCACTAGTCTTTTTAAGTAATATCTATCTATACCTCAATAGGATATGATATTTTAGTACATAACTATCCTTCTTTAATATTAGCCATCTAAGGAACAGGTCAGTGAAATTCAAAGTATTGTGCTGTTAGCATCCAGTTCTTAACCCATTAAAGTGAACCCAACAACTGTTTCATACTGTCCAAACCATTTGTAGCAAGAATCAGCCACTGGCTTTATTATTTGAGCCGGATATGTTTAACTCTGAATCACGGCAGCATTTTAGAGAAAAACATATTTTACAGCTGACCAGTGACGATGCTGAGCTAGTCCAAGAGGACATTCCCTTGCAGCTTCTCTCCACAATGCTTCACTTTACACACATGTAGTGAGAGAACTGTCAATTAAGATGTGCAGGGTGGGAAAAAGCCACCAGGGACTGGAATTCTGAACTAATATAAAGAAAACTTGGCATTCAACTTTTAGATAAGTGTGAAAATTTTAATGCATAAGTAAAAAAAAGTGTAGTCACCTTACCGGTCTGCAATGAAATCCCCAAGCCTGCCAAAGCCCAGCAAGGATTGTGGTGAGCATCCACATCAATTAGGAACGGGAGAAAAAAAAATGTGATCCAACTTGAGACGGACGCGGCTGCAACTTTACAAAGCTTTATTGGACAACTTAAAAATATATTAGTTCTTTGTAAATGTCTCTATAGCAAACACCGAGCACACCAGTGAGGAGGATCAACGCGTTTCAACTAAAGAGTCTTAGTCATGATCTAAAATTTTAATGCAGTCCAAAGACAACGTTTCGGTCCCAGGACGGACCTTCATCAAGTGCTGACTGCTCAGTTTGGATGATATCCAAAGAGCCTTCTGGGTCAGCATAATAATTGACCACCTAATTGTGCCCCTTGAAGGTTACAAATTACTCACACGATATCCCTCCACCTCAATATAGTGGATATCATCCAAACTGAGCAGTCAGAACTTGAAGGTCCTTCTTGGGACCAAAACATTGTTGTTCGGACTGCATTAAAATTTTCACATTTATCTAAAAGTTGAGTGCCAAGTTTTCTTTATAATACTTAGGGATCCTACTTGAGCACCTTCAACAGCTGTGGCACAAAGTACAGTCATATGTTAAAGTTTGGGCACCCCTATTAATGTTAACCTTTTTTCTTTATAACAATTTTGGCTTTTGCAACAGCTATTTCAGTTTCATATATCTAATAAATGATGGACTCAGTTATATTTCTGGATTCAAATGAGGTTTATTGTACTAACAGAAAATGTGCAATCTGCATTTAAACAAAATTTGACCGGTGCAAAAGTATGGGCACCCTTATCATTTTCTTGATTTGAACACTCCTAAATACTTTTTACTTAATTCCTGAAGCACTAAATTGGTTTTGTAACCTCATTGAGCTTTGAACTTCAGGAGAAGCTGTATGGGAGAGTGATGCGAAAGAAGCTGTTTCTGCAAGCACGCCACAAACAGTCGCCTGAGGTATGCAAAAGCACATTTGGACAAGCCAGTTACATTTTGGAAGAAGGTCCAAACTGGACTGATGAAACAAAGATTGATGTTGTGAGTTCATTTTTCCCTTCACCAGTGAGGTCTGATGAACTCCCTCTTCTGGCGAAGGAAGGTAGTGAGGCTGATTACCAAACAGCTGAGCAGGTAGATGATGACTGGGTCACAGGAACTGATGACTGGATATAAGGCAGCCGATGCCCTGCTGCCTTGCTGGTGATTTTCCTGCTGGATTCTTGGAGACCACTCTGATTTCTGCTTCTCAAAGCTAAGTTTTGCTCTGCTTTTTGTACACTTTAGTTCTGGTTTTGTTTTTCCTTGTTTTTTGGAGTTCAGCCATCCCCGGCCGGGGGTGAGCTGAATTCCATTTTTGTCTCTGATCTGTTGATCTCTGGCTCTGTCTTCAGAATATACCTGAGTGCTGATATAGTCTTTTTGAAGTCTAGCGACTTCAGGGCCTGTTTTTCCTATCAGTCTGTTGGTACATTTTTGGATAGGGTTTTTGCGGATTGCAGACAGCAGCTTTTCTATCCTGTCCTATTTAGTTAGCTTGGGCCCCATCATTTGCTCAACCTATCTTTCTATCTGTGTTAGTGTTTTTCACCTTGCTTCACAGTCATTATATGTTTTGGGCTGCCTATTGCTTTGGGGTCTGCTCTGGGGTAGTTTAGATTTCCCCTTTCTGTCTTTAGGCTAATTTAGTTCTCCGGCTGTGATCGAGGGGTCTAGGGCACCGTAGGAACCCCCCACGGCTACTGCTAGTTGTTGTGGATAGGTTCAGGGGTCTGCAATCCGATAGCTGCCAACTTCTCTGGTTTTCTGGACTTAGCTATTGTTTTTCCCTCCTTCGGTGACTCATCCATAACAGAATCACCAGCCATCCCGCAGATCCTAGAGTGCTCAATAGCAGGAAAGAATTGTAAAAAAAAAAAAAAAGGTGTCAGAATTTCTTTGTGTATATTTTTTCCTCTATATCTCTGAGGCCGTAGGGGGAATTTTTTTTCTCTCAATGGAAATAAAGCAATTGTCTGATCGTGTGGAGCAGCTCACTGAGGAAGTGCGGGGAATTTCCGCCTATCTTACTCATTCACATGCTGCTGAACCAAAGATCCCCACTCCTGATGTGTTTTTTGGGGATCGGTCTAAATTTTTGAATTTCAAGAATAATTGTAAATTATTTTTTGCCTTGAAGCCTAACTCGTCGGGGAGCTCCACGCAGCGGGTTAAAATTGTCATCTCTTTGCTGCGCGGCGATCCCCTGGATTGGGCGTTTTCTTTTAAACCTGATGATCCTATTCTAAATAATGTGGATGCATTTTTTCAAGCCTTGGGGTTGTTGTATGATGAACCTAATGCTATTGATCAGGCTGAAAAGGCCCTGTTGGCATTGAGCCAAGGTCTGCAGAGTTATACTGTCAAAAATTCCGAAAGTGGGCGGTCCTTACTACCTGGAATGATGATGCCTTGGCAGATCTCTTTTGGAAAGGTTTGTCAGAAACCGTAAAAGATACTATGGTGGGATTTCCTGTTCCCGCTGGTCTTGACGATTCTATGTCATTAGCCATTCAGGTTGATCGGCGTTTGCGTGAACGCAAGACCGTATGAGAGGTGTTGCCACCTGTTGAACAAATGTCTGAACCTATGCAATGTGATAGAGTTTTGTCCAGGGCGCAACGTCAGGAGTTCAGAAGGCATAATAAGCTGTGGTTTTTTTTGTGGAGATGCCTCGCATATTATTTCTGTCTGCCCTAAACGTGAGAAACGTTGTGCTCACACGTTTTCTGTGGGTGGTGTTCAACCTAAGTCTCTTCTGGCAATTACTCTGATCTGCTCCCTGTCCACATTTTCCGCCAAGGCTTTTGTGGATTCGGGAGCAGCTCTGAACCTGATGGACTTGGATTTTGCTAAACATTGTGGATTTCCTATGATGCCTTTGCGGACGCCTATCCCTTTGGTGAAAAATAAACCTCAGTTTTGGACCCAGGTGGTAATGCGGGTCGCCCCAGACCATCATGAAAATTGCAGATTTTTGGTGTTGCATAATTTGCATGATACCATTGTTTTGGGGTTTCCCTGGTTGCAAATCCATAATCCAGTTTTGGATTGGAAATCTGTGTCTGTGGTGAGTTGGGGTTGTCGGTGTGCCCTTAGTGATGCTCCTGTTTTCTCCACCTCTCCCCAGTCGCATGATGTTTCTGACTATTTGGCTGACTTTTATGATGTATTTAGTGAGAATGAGTCTGCGGCTTTGCCTCCTCATAGGAGTTATGACTGTGCAATTGAGCTGAGCCCGGGGTGTAAATTTCCCAAGGGTCGGCTTTTCAATTTATCTGTACCCGAGCACGAGGCTATGCGATCCTATATTAAGGAGTCGTTGGAGAAGGGTCACATTAGACCATCCTCTTCACCCTTATGTGCTGGGTTTTTTTTCGTGGCTAAAAAAGATGGTTCATTAAGGCCTTGTATTGACTATCGTGCCCTCAACAAAATTACTGTTAAATATCAGTATCCGTTACCCCTGATTTCTGATCTATTCTCCAGAGTTAAAGGTGCTTGCTGGTTTACCAAGCTTGACCTCAGGGGGGCGTATAATCTTATTCGCATTAAGCATGGGGATGAATGGAAGATGGTGTTTAATACTCCGGAGGGACATTTTGAGTACCTGGTGATGCCTTTTGGGCTCACTAATGCCCCTTCTGTCTTCCAATCCTTCATGAACGATATTTTCCGAGACTTTGTCGATAAATTTTTGATTATCTATCTGGATGATATTTTGATCTTTTCCAAGGATTGGGACTCTCATGTGGAACATGTTCAGACTGTATTCCGGATTTTGAGGGAGAATTCCTTGTATGTCAAGGGATCGAAATGACTTTTTGGGGTACAGAGGATTTCATTTTTGGGATTCATTTTGTCTCCGTCAACTATTGAAATGGACCCGGCCAAGGTACAGGCCATTTATGATTAGGTTCAGCCCACTTCTTTGAAGGCCCTCCAGAAGTTTTTGGGTTTTGCTAATTTTTATCGGAAATGTATAGCTAATTTTTCTAGTATTACCAAACCATTGACTGATTTGACTAAGAAGGGTGCTGATGTGCTGAATTGGTCTCCGGAGGCTGCTTCTACCTTTCAGGAGCTGAAGCGAAGATTCACTTCTGCTCTGGTTCTGCGGCAACCTGATGTCTCACTCCCGTTTCAGGAAGAGGTGGACGCCTCTGAGATTGGTGCAGGAGCTGTTTTGTCCCAAAAAGATACTGTGACATCTAAAATGAATCCCTGTGCTTTCTTTTCCCGAAAGTTCTCCCCATCCGAACGTAACTATGATGTGGGGAATCGGGAACTGTTGGCCATGAAATGGGCATTTGAGGAGTGGAGACATTGGTTGGTGGGAGCTAAACACCAGGTCGTGGTCCTTACTGACCACAAGAATTTGATTTACCTGGAGTCGGCCAAACGCTTGAATCCTAGACAGGCTAGGTGGGCCTTGTTTTTCACACGTTTTGATTTTGTGGTCTCTTTTCTTCCTGGCACTAAGAATGTCAAGGCAGACGCCCTCTCTAGGAGTTTCTTTGCTGATTCTCCTGTTGTGACCAAGCCTGCTACCATCTTAGGCGAGGGGGTAGTTCTTTCTGCCATCTCGCCCGATTTGAGACGTGCTCTGGAAGAGTTTCAGGAGGACAAACCTGAGCGTTGTCCCAGTGGAAAGTTGTATGTTCCTGACCAGTGGAGGAAGAGAGTGATGTCTGAAGTTCATTGCTCTGCATTGGCTGGTCATCCAGGTATTTTTGGTACTAGAGATCTGGTGAGTCGGTCTTTTTGGTGGCCCGGCTTGTCTCGAGATGTCAGGAATTTTGTGCAGTCCTGTGGGACTTGCTCCCGGTCTAAACCTTGTTCTCGCTCTAGTGGGTTGTTGATGCCTTTGCCGGTGCCCAAGAGGCCATGCACCCATATTTCAATGGATTTTATCTCGATATGCCTGTCTCTCAGAGAATGACTGTTATTTGGGTGATTTGTGATAGATTCTCTAAGATGGTCCATCTTGTACCACTCCCTAAGTTGCCATCTTCCTCTGAGTTGGTGCCCTTGTTTTTGCAACAGGTAGTTCGCTTGCACGGGATTCCTGAGAACATTGTATCTGACAGAGGAGTTCAGTTTGTGTCTAGATTTTGGAGGACTTTCTGTTCCAAGCAGGGAATTCAGTTGTCCTTCTCCTCTGTGTTTCACCCTCAGACCAATGGGCAGACGGAGAGAACAAACCAGACTTTGGAGTCGTATTTGAGATGTTTTATTTCGGCTGATCAGGATGATTGCGTTTCATTTTTGCCCTTGGCCGAATTTGCTTTAAATAATAGAGCTAGTTCTGCCACTTTGATGTCACCTTTTTTTTGTAACTTTGGGTTTCATCCTCGATTTTCTTCAGGGCAGGTGGAGCCTTCTGCCTTCCCAAGTGTTGACACTGTGGTGGAGAGAATGCACCAGATCTGGGACCAAGTGGTGGATACGTTTTTTCTCTCCCAGGAAAAGGCCTAGTGGTTTTCCAACCGGCATAGGACCATTGGTCCCCAGTTTAAGGTGGGTGATATGGTTTGGTTGTCATAAAAAAATATCGCTATGAAGGTGACTTCTCCTAAGTTTAAACCTAGATTTATTGGACCTTACAAGATTTTGGAGATTATTAATCCGGTCTCTTTTCGGTTGGCTCTTCCTGTCACATTTAAGATTCATAATGTGTTCCATAAGTCCTTGTTGAAGAGGTTTGTTGAACCAGTAGTTCCTGGGGTGGCACCTCCTGACCCTGTATTGGTTGAAGGTAACATGGAGTATGAGGTAGAGAAGATACTGGATTCCCGTCTGGCTAGACGGAGACTCCAGTATTTGGTTAAGTGGAAGGGTTATGGTCAGGAGGATAATTCCTGGGTCTCTGCCTCTGATATTCATGCCGAAAGATTGGTGCGTGCCTTTCATCGGACTCACCCTGATCGCCCTGGTGGCATGGATGAGGGTTCGGTGACCCCTCCTCAAGGGGGAGGTACTTTTGTGAGTTCATTTTTCCCTTCAGCAGTGAGGTCTGATGAACTCCCTCTTCTGGTGAAGGAAGGTAGTGAGGCTGATTACCAAACAGCTGAGCAGGTAGCTGATGACTGGGTCACAGGAACTGATGACTGGCTATAAGGCAGCCGACGCCCTGCTGCCTTGCTGGTGATTTTCCTGCTGGATTCTTGGAGACCACTCTGATTTCTGCTTCTCAAAGCTAAGTTTTGCTCTGCTTTTTGTACACTTTAGTTCTGGTTTTGTTTTTCCTTGTTTTTTTGGAGTTCAGCCATTCCCGGCCGGGGGTGAGCTGAATTCCATTTTTGTCTCTGATCTGTTGATCTCTGGCTCTGTCTTCAGAATATACCTGAGTGCTGATATAGTCTTTTTGAAGCCTAGCGACTTCAGGGCCTGCTTTTCCTATCAGTCTGTTGGTGCATTTTTGGATAGGGTTTCTGCGGATTGCAGACAGCAGCTTTTTTATCCTGTCCTATTTAGTTAGCTTGGGCCCCATCATTTGCTCAACCTATCTTTCTATCTGTGTTACTGTTTTTCATCTTGCTTCACAGTCATTATATGTTGGGGGCTGCCTATTGCTTTGGGGTCTGCTCTGGGGCAGTTTAGATTTCCCCTTTCTGTCTTTAGGCTAATTTAGTTCTCCGGCTGTGATCGAGGGGTCTAGGGCACCGTAGGAACCCCCCACGGCTACTGCTAGTTGTTGTGGATAGGTTCAGGGGTCTGCAATCCGATAGCTGCCAACTTCTCTGGTTTTCTGGACTTAGCTATTGTTTTTGTTTTTTCCTCCTTTGGTGACTCATCCATAACAGATTGAGTTGTTTGGTCATACAAAAAGGCGTTATGCATGGAGGCTAAAAAACACAGCATTCCAAGAAAAACACTTGCTACCCACAGTAAAATTTGGTGGAGGTTCCATCATGCTTTGGGGCTGTGTGGCCAATGCCGGCACCGGGAATCTTGTTAAAGTTGAGGGTCGCATGGATTCAACTCAGTATCAGCAGATTCTTGACAATAATGGGCAACAATCAGTGACGAAGTTGAAGTTACGCAGGGGATGGATATTTCAGCAAGACAATGATCCAAAACACCGCTCCAAATCTACTCAGGCATTCATGCAGAGGAACAATTACAATGTTCTGGAATGGCCATCCCAGTCCCCAGACCTGAATATCATTCAACATCTGTGGGATGATTTGAAGCGGGCTGTCCATGCTCGTCGACCATCAAACTTAACTGAACTGGAATTGTTTTGTAAACAGGAATGGTCACAAATACCTTCATCCAGGATCCAGAAACTCATTAATAGCTACATGAAGCGACTAGAGGCTGTTATTTTTGCAGAAGGAGGATCTACGAAATATTAATGTCACTTTTATGTTGAGGTGCCCATACTTTTGCACCGGTCAAATTTTGTTTAAATGCAGATTACACATTTTCTGTTAGTACAATAAACCTCATTTGAATCCAGAAATATAACTGAGTCCATAAATTATTAGATACAGTATATGAAACTGAAATAGCTGTTGCAAAAACCAAAATTGTTATAAAGAAAAAAGGTTAACATTAATAGGGGTGCCCAAACTTTAACAAATGACTGTATCTTCTATATGGAATTCTGAACTAGTCACCTGTGCAGCATGGCCCAATCTCGACTTTTATGCATATGCTTTATCTGAAACGCTACAGTTCATGAATGATTGACAGTTGAGACTAATTGTATTGTTGCATCGCTGGTCCATACTGTGAACTCACCAATGCTGACAGTAGAGGCAGTTTATCCTCTGCAGCATTAAAAGAGAGGAAGGACGCTAAATCTGGTTGGGTTCAGAAATTGGCGTACCTTCAGAGCGCAGTACTTGCATGCTCTACTGTAAAGAGCTTGTAAACACTAATTCTTTAGCCACTTCTGAAGGCCAAATGTTACCATTCTGATCAGTGTCAATTTATGTGGTAACAACTCTGGAACGCTTCACCCTATCCCACTAATTATAAGAATGTTTTTTTCATAACATATAGTACTTCATGAAAATGGTAAAATAAGTTTGATATGACTTATGTTTATTTATGAAAAAATCAGAAATTTGTCAAGAAAAATGGAAAATTTAGCAATTTTCAAACTTTTAATTTTTATGCCCTTAAACCAGAGAGATGTGTCACACAAAATTGTAAAACTAGCTGTGTGATTTATGCGTTGATCTGTCCATGTCATCAGGTTTATATTGGACAAATCTCCCAGGAGCTACGTCGAAGGATACAGAAACATTTGTCAACTATTAACTTGGCGCGAGTCGATCAGGCCAAGGGCAAGGCTTTGACATCTGTGGCAACCCATTTTTTGACCCACCAAGCTGGTAAGGTTACTAATACCAGGGTGGTGGGATTGGAGAAAATATCAGTGTCCATTAGGGGGGGCTCGCCTATGAAATTATTATTACAATTGGAGTCACAATGGAATTTCAGTTTGAACTCATTAAGTCCAGGAGGCTTAAATGAAGAGCTTCTATTCAAGGGGTTCTTAGGCTGAATACTTACCATGTTCCTCCTTTTTCTTTTTCTTCCTTAGGTGATTGCCCTCTTTGAAAATCACCACCAACAGGAATTATGACCACTTTGTGATCTTATTGGACTCATGCCAAGGATGTATCTTGTTTCGGCTTCATCTTTGCTGTTCATAAAGTTAATAAAGCCCGGCATATTTGACTTGAACCATTGGATGTACGGGGCATTCGTCTTATGGCATTTTCGGATGTACAGCCTAATAAAATCAAAAGATGATTCTCTGGGGTTTCCTCGTCTGGATTGATGTGTATTATGGTCATCAAAGGTTCTTTAGGGACTATAGTGGTACTGGTCAATTAAATGACTTTATACATCCTCAAATTCTATCCTTGGGTAGATTACCCATTTTTGGTCTGACTTTATCTGTTTGGTAGGTTTTTAGGCTTTGGGCTCATGGGGACCATATTCCAGGGTGCCGTATTGATGCAATTGGATATTGGAGTGGCCAAAATTAGGATAAATGTATGGTTGGTTAGATATGAGGATTGAGGTCAATATCTTGGTGGGGTATGCTTATCCAGGTTGGATATCCTCTCTTGGAATTTTCATCTATTGTTGGGTATCTCTATATATGCATATTGGGCCCCCATGTTTTTTGGGGGAGGGCATGTATCATTTAATGGCCGATTTATGGAGTCTATTCTGGAACCATGGCATATTTGATGCCTATTAACATTTTAGTATTAACTTTGCATATTATTGTATTCATATAACTCAATAGATGTTGTGGCATAGTGTATCTAACAGAGGGTATGCTGAGCTTGACTTATTAATGGACTAACCATATTAGTGGCATCTTTTTATAACAAGTTATGCCTTATCCTTACAGTTTTTGGTATTTGGGGGATCATTTAACCCCATGGATGTTTCGCTTTAACCCCATTCTTCAGGTTGAGGGCCTTCTCAATCTTTCCTTTTATCCAGGTCCATTCTCCCCTGTTATGGTTTCATAACACGTTTTGGATCCCCCTGTTGAGCTTCTGATATCTATTTATAGATTTTATATATTTTTTCGGACATCATTGACTAAAATAGATGATGACATGTGATTTGGGTTATTAATTGCCTCTTTTCACACTATTCATTATGTCATGATTATTTCATCTGCATCTATGTGTTTTGTCCGGTGTTGCTTCTCTCTTGTATATATGTATATATGTTTGTATTGTGTCTATGTTTGTTTGTTATATGTACCATGCTCCCGGGAGCGGCGCGCACTTTATTCCATAGTTGGTGCATATGCAAACATTAATTAATATATGGCTTTGGGGCCTCCTATATAGATGGGCGTGTGATTTTTTAATTGTACGGCTGTACGTTATAAACTTCTGTGAAGCCCTTGTGGGTTAAAAGCTCTCACCACATATCTAGATAAGTTCCTTGGGGGGTCTAGTTTCCAAAATGGGTCAGTTGTAGGGGGTTTCCACTGTTTAGGTACATCAGGGGCTCTTCAAACGTGACATGGCGTCCGATCTGAATTCCAGCCAATTTTGCATTGAAAAAGTCAAACGGCGCTCCTTCCATTCTGAGCTCTGCCATGCGTCGAAATAGTCGTTCCCCCCCACATATCAGGTATCAGCGTACTCAGGACAAATTACACAATTACTTTTGCAGTCCAATTTCTCCTGTTACCCTTGGTAAAATAAAAAAAATTGAACCTGAAGTATTTTTTTTGTGAAAAAAAGTTAGATGTTCATTTTTTTTAAATATTCAAAAAAATTCCTGTGATGCACCTAAAGGGTTAATAAACTTCTTGAATGTGGTTTTGAGCACTTTGAGGGGTGCAGTTTTTAGAATGGTGTCACTTTTGGGTATTTTCTATCATATAGACCCCTCAAAGTGGCTTCAAATGTGATGTGGTCCGTATAAATAAAATGGTGTTGCAAAAATGAGAAATCGCTGGTCAATTTTTAACCCTTATAACTTCCTAACAAAAAAAAATTTTGGTTCCAAAATTGTGCTGATGTAAAGTAAACATGTGGGAAATGTTAGTTATCAAGTTTTTTGTGTGCCGTATCTCTGTGATTTAAGGGCATAAAAATTCAAAGTTGGAAAATTGCGAAATTTTCAACATTTTCACCAAATTTCCATTTTTTTCACAAATAAACGCAAGTTATTTGAATGAAATTTTACCACTATCATGAAGTACAATATGTCATGAGAAAACAATGTCAGAATCACCGGGATCCATGGAAGCGTTCCAGAGTTATGACCTCATAAAGGGACAGTGGTCAGAATTGTAAAAATTGGCCCGGTCATGAACGTGCAAACCACCCTTGGGGGTGAAGGGGTTAAGGACCACATCACATTTGAACTGACTTGGAGGTGTCTATATGACAGAAAATACCAAAGAGTGACACTATTCTATAAAACTTCGCCTTTCAATTCCCTCAAAACCACATTCAAGAAATTTATTTACCCTTCAGGTTCTTCACAGGAATGAATGTGGAAGGAAAAAATGAACATTTCACTTTTTTCAGAAAAAATTGACTTTAGACCCATTTTTTTATTTTTACAAAGGTAACAGAAAAAAATGGACATAAAACTTTGCTGTGCAATTTCTCCAAAGGATGGTAATACCCAATATGTGGGGGAACTACTGTTTGGGCGCATAGCAGGGCTTGGCAGCGAAGGAGAATCACTTGACTTTTTGAACATAAAATTGGCTGGAATCGAGAGCAGACGCCATGTCACACTTGGAGAGCCCCTGATGACTAGATCCTACAAGGAACTTATCTAGATATGTGGAGAGCATTTATAATAATCATAATAAATTTTATTTCTATAGCGCCGACATATTCTGCAGCACTTTACATTTCAGAGGGGACTTGTACAGACGATAGACATTACAGCATAACAATAATCACATAGATCATAACAGATACCAAGAGGAATGAGGGCCCTCCTTGCAAGCTTACAATCTATGAGTAAAAAAGGGGAGATGCAAAAGGTGGGTGGTAACAGTTGCCCTGATTGTTTGGATCAGCCATAATGTTAAGTGTGAAACAGTACAGACACAGAGGGCTGATAGATGCATAAAGCATGTGGGAACATGATACAGGGAATCTGGTTATGGTAAAACTTTTGACTGTACCACACAGGGATAGTTAGGTAACTGTGTTGAGGCAGTAGGCCAATCTGAATAAATGCGTTTTCAGGGCACACGTAGAAGTGTGGGGATTGGGGACTAATCGTATTGACCTGGGAAGTGCATTCCAAAGAATTGGCGCAGCACGTGTAAAGTCTTGGAGACAGGAGTGGGAGGTTCTGATTTGAACCCTAAGGTGCTTTACAGAAATTTATGACATTGAGTCGTGAAAATATAAAAATCAAATTTTTTCCACAAAAATGTTCTTTTACCCCAATTTTTTTTATTTTCACAAGTGTAACAGGAGAAAATGTTGTGTGACTTCTCTTGAGTGCGCTGATGTCCTATATGTGGAAAAAAACTATTGTTGGGGTGCACAAAAGGGCTCAGAAGAGAAGCAGCATCATTTGACTTTTTGAATGCAAAATTGTCTGGAATCATTAGCGGATGCCATTTTGAGTTTTGAGAGTCAGTGATGTGCCTAAACAGTGTAAATCACCCCACAAGTGACCCCATTTTGGAAACTAGACCCCCCAAGGAATGCATCTGGTTGTGTGGTGAGCAACTTAATACCCCAGGTCCATTACAGAAATTGAGATGTGAAAATAAAAAAAAAAAAAATCTCATTTTCACCACTAAAATGTTCTTTTAACACCTTTTTTTTATTTTTACACCAGGAGAATTTTACACCACTTAATTTGTTGTGCAATTTCAGTGTACACTGTCTGCACTCGTATGAGCAGTGTTTGCAATCGCACAGTGCATGCTTAGGATTACAGCACTGACCATGTCAGTATGACGCTGATGGGAGGGGGGTAATAGTATAATGAAGTGAGGAGGCAGTGTCTACACCACTCAACCATTCAATTACCTGTATGCCCATAGTAATAGATAAAAATCGTCCATGGGGTAACAGATTCCCTTTAAATTGTACTTTCTACTCAAGTTAACTGTTGTTCATGGAATCTTGAGACATTGATGCCTTACGATTTCCAATCAAATTGATAAACTATAAAAGTATTTGTTGGCCTCGTCCTTTATGAATATGGTTAGCTATGTAGTTGTATGAAAAAGTGTTTGCCCCTTTTTGATTTCTTATTTTTAGCATGTTTGTCATTGCAGTGCTGCTACCTGCACCCCTGCATTCTCCCTCTATGCAGGGCCTCCGGCCTACTCACCGGCCCGCCCCCTGGTGTATTCTCCAGCATGCTCCTGCTACTTCCTGATGTGTACCACAGATCCCAGTGACTCGCACTCACCTGCACTTAAAGGGGCAGCACTTGCAATTTCCTAAATGCCTTCAGGATGTTGCTGAGAGGCATTTAGCATAAGTAGTACACCTGCAAGATGGCTCCCAGTCAAGCAATGAGCAAAGTCATTAGTAAGGTGTACTATTAGTGAGTTGTGAAGTACCCTGGTCCCAAAGTGGCCAGAGCCTGAACCTCGTCCCCTGTTCTGTGAGTGGCCATGACTGAACATTATCCCCTGGTCCCAGAGTGGCCAGTACTTGAACCTTGTCCCCTGGTCCACGAACGGCCATGCTTGAACATTAACCCCTCGTCCTGGTGTAGCAAGCTGTGTGCCCAATCCCCTGGTCACAGTGCAGCCAGTCCTGTTCCAAAAGTCCTCAGTTCCCAATGCGGACAGTGCACAAACATTATCCCATGGGTCCATGAATCACCAAACCCAGATCCAGGATCCTAGACCGACATGTCTGAACTAAGTCCTAAATCACTGTCAGTGTACCTGACCCATGGGATCAGCAACTGCAGTACCAGGTTCTGTCCAGAAGTGGTACCTGGTGGCTATCTGCCACACAAGCCTGACCTCACCAGTAGAGGCTCCAGTAAAGACAAAGTTAGGTGCTTAGTTATGCCCTTTCCTGGGTAATTAACCAAACAAAGGGGCATATGTAAAAAGGCTCATCCATAAATCAATATCAGAAAACCCCATCCAAAAAAAATGGATAACAGAGCGATATTAACCATGCAATAATTTTATTGGTATATATAAAATAAAATCACATAACCACAAAAGATAGTTAAAAAAGAATAAATATAAAGGGGAGCAAAACTCTAGTGCCACGTCAATGCAGGAATGTGAGGCAAGATCTATATGAACACCTGAAGTAAAGTTAGAACATAAAAAATTCAGATGAAATCTGTATAAGTGAAAGGAATCCTATATATATATATATATATATAAAGTCCAATAATAATATATAATGCAAGTGCCAAAATCAAATGACCCATTAAAAATATATATATAAAGATCCAATCCAATCAAGTGGCAGAAAACACTACACAGATTAATGATAGATGAAAAAGTAAAATTTAAAAATAAAGTGCGTAGTGCTTTATAAATAGAAAGAAATATATAACATGAATTGTAAGGTGTCTAATGCCACAGTATATGGACAAATAATATTTTCAGGTGAATATCCATGAGGGCATATAATTATTTACATAAAGTGCATAGTGCCATAATATACGAATAAATTATATCCCATAATAGGGTGACAGTATTTCATAAATTATAAATCTTGTCCACAACAGACCAGTAAGTACAATAATAGAATGATGATGAAAGACCTTCAAAACAGACCTGCACAAAACGTGAAAGACCGGAGACCCCAACGGCAGTTTTGCTTAAATGGAAGGTGCCATCAAAAAAAATTTCTTTCACCAATTGTAAAAATGTAAAGAGTAAAAGTTTTAACTTTCTGTAAAAATATTATCATTTGTTTATAATTTAGTAAAATATGAAAAATAATTTTAAAAGGTTTGGCATTTCCACTTTTAAACACTAGGGGGAGCAGCTTCTGAAATTTGACAAAAACCTAGTGTACAACTAGCTCACATTACTGCCCTGCAGTAAATATGGGCTGAGTTTGCTGACATGGGTGCGATGTCACTCCTCTCCTCCCGTTCTGGGTGTTTGCTAAGGGAAAAGAGAGGATGACATTTAGGAACACAGTGAGCAGCCATTTTGTTGGTGACTGCAAAGTTATACTGACAAGTAGCCTGTCACGGAGGATGGCAGGCAGCACGGAATAGGGGAGATATATGGTTGAGGGAGCAGGGTGACAGCAGCACAAAGTATTTCAGGAGAGCAGTGTGCTGGTCTATGGGGGGCACCTTGTTCGGTGCATGGAGCAGTCAGGGATTGTACTTGGAGCACTGTCTTTTATACACATGGATGGACCATCTGCTTATCTGCTCCACAGAAATCCAAGAAACATTTCTGCTGATTGATGACCTGTTCTGAACCAGACTTTGCATGCAAAGACCTCATTCCCCTCCTCAGATCCTGTCTTCTCCATCCTGTCCTAGCGACGTGTGAAAGCGAGGTGACAGGCGCAGTACGGGGAAGCAGGCTGGGGGAAATGTAGCCATACAGTAATGATAAAAATGACACCCCTCTCTTCAGCTGCCTCACCAGCCCTCCCCTGACTGCGTCTAACTGGAGGTCATGCTGCCCCCTCTATCACCCCAGACCCGTGTGCAGGTGCTCAGTCACAACTACCCTAGAATGGGTCCTCTTTCTGCAGATAATACTGCCATAGTGTTCTCACATAACACCACCTCTCTCAAACTCATCGACTGAGTTTGCCACCTCCTTGAGGCAAAGAATTCCAGATTCTCACTGCCCTAACAGTAAAGAATCCTCTGGTGGAAAAACCTTCTCTCCTCCAGACGCAGAGAATGCCCCCTTGTGACTGTCACCTTCCTTGCTATATACACATCCTCGGAGAGATATCTGCATTATCCCCTTATATACTTATACATGGTTATTAGATCACTCTTCAGTCTTCTTTTTTCTAGACTAAATAATTCTAATTTTGCTAATCTCTCTGGGTATTGTAGTTCCCTCATCCCCTTTATTACTTTTGTTGCCTTCCTTTGTATTTGCTCTAGTTCACACATAGGTCACACAATACCGCCATATACTTCACACATAATACCGTCACTTAGATCACACATAATACCGCCACATAGATCACACATAAAGGATGCCATATACTTCTCATATAATACCATCATATAGATCTCACATAATACCATCATATAGATCTCACATGGTATCACACAGGATAGGATTAGATACACGGCTCTGCAGACAGTATAGGATAGCATTAGATACACGTCTCAGTAAACAAGATTACACAGGATAGGATTAGATACACAGCTCAGCAGACAGTAATACACAGGATAGGGTTAGATACACGGCTCAGCAGACAGTATCACACAGGAGAGGATTAGATATATGGCTCAGCAGACTATCACACAGGATAGGATTAGATACACAGCTCAGGAGACAGTATCACACAGGATAGGATTAGATACACGGCTCAGCAGACAGTATTACACAGCTTAGGATTAGATACACAGGTCAGCAGTTAGTATCACACAGGATAGGATTAGATACACGGCTCAGCAGACAGTATCACACAGGATAGGATTAGATACACGGCTCAGCAGACAGTATCACACAGGAGAGGATTAGATATATGGCTCAGCAGACTATCACACAGGATAGGATTAGATACACAGCTCAGGAGACAGTATCACACAGGATAGGATTACGTACATGGCTCAGCAGACAGCATCACACAGGATAGGATTAGATACACGGCTCAGCAGACAGTATTACACAGCTCAGGATTAGATACGCAGGTCAGCAGTTAGTATCACACAGGATAGCATTAGATACACTGCTCAGCAGACAGTATCACACAGGATAGGATTAGATACACAATCCCCCACACTGACAGTGAGATAAGATCTGGATGGGTTTATTATAATATACAACTCAGCTCTGCTGTATCTATACTCAGTAGCTGCAGAGACCAATGAGAAGAGTAGGATGTTTTCATTTTACCCCTGTATGATGCTACCCGCTTATGATTGGTCAACCTCATGCTGGGGAAGAAGTACACGCCCTCCGACACAAATCTTAGGAAACGTCCAGTTGAAGTAAACATAAATTATATCCTAAACATTACAAGCTAATATCTCTTCAAAAGAAAGAAGAACTCAGGAAAAGAATTACACATCCCCAGAGACAAATTTGTGTTAACACTTCAGAACTCAGATCCCTGGAACTTTTTTTTTGCAGACTATGACCATGTCAATAATTCTGAAGATATTCTGTGTATAATCCCCTAATGAACAGGGCTTAAATGGTGTAAATGGCTAACCATTTTTTTGCATTTACCCTTTGCCACATTTTAGTGGCTATTGTTTTGTTTGTTTTTCCACCAGCATAGGTTTATGAGGTCTAACCGTATATTATTTGTGAGTAATTGCATTTTTTACACCATTTGGGGGTTTCAATTGAATTCATAATTTACAGAATTTTGTTTTTTATAGTAAATAAAGTATTTTATTTGCATTTTCCAATTTTTATACTGTTGAAATTTCAAATTAAATTATCTTTTCAACTTAAAAAATCAGGTTTCCTAGTGGAGACTTATTTTTCTTTTGCTAAGATCCAGTAGCTCTGCAGCTCCTGGCAGACACTGAGCATTTAAGTGATTGCCAGGTTAAATTGTAGTCATTAAGTTCTATGTAGATGGCAAAAGAAAAAAAACAAGTGATAAACTGCTTCTGTCTTCTCCTGCCCCCATGGCTGACACTGACAGCTGGAGACCTGAACTGCTCCTGCTGGATTGCAGGAGTGTTAGTGTTATAGGAGCTACATCAAAAGATGCTGCACCTGGGACTCACACTGCCACCTGTCAAAATAGAGTTTAAAAAGTTTGATTTTCTAAAAAGTCTATATCGGAAACCCAGCTACTGGCACAAAACACTTGGCCTGAATTTCATATGTATTGCATTAAAGCAAAGATGAGGAAAAGACAATTCACAGTTTTGTACTTGATCCAATGATGTAAAGGACCAGAATTTATTTCACAATGCATTTCCACGCCACACTGGCATCTTTCCCAAGTGTGAAAACCAAATGGTACCTTTTTATACTTGGTACCTTTGGCACTGTTATCTTTCCCAGGTGTAAAAACTAACAGTGCTGAAGGTACCAAGTATAAAAAGGTACCATTTGGTTTTTACACTTGAGAAAGACATCAGTCCACTGTGGAAATCTGTTGAGAAATAGAAACTGTTCCAGATTGGTGTCTTTCTCAAGTGCTATTACCAACATTATGAAAGGTTCTAAGTGTAAAAAGGTACCATTGATGTCATGGGGTGATTGGCCCTGCGTGACGCGACCCGACGATCTGTTGGTCACCAAACAAGACAAACAAGGGGACACCGGGGACACTATTACAACGGTGGGTCCTTCAATAAGGAACGGGGAAGTGGACACCTCCTGCACTCTCCTAAGGAAGAGCCCTGAACTCTCCTCACATTCCCTATACAGGTCATTTCAACCTTTCGCAGACCAGGATACCTAGGTCCCTCACTTGCCCTGCACCTATCCCTTACTAGGGAACTGGCAAGTGCGAACACTGGTCCCACCACTGTACTAATAAGACACCAGGGAAAATAACAGACAGGGAAAAACAACACTTAGCTTGCTCTGCAGTCATGCACCGGACCACAGAGTAAGGCACCCGAACACCGCTTCCAGCAGGATAACCACTGCTCTAGATCAGCTGCAAACAGAACTGCTCAAGATAGCTTCTCTCTTCAGCACAGGCAAAAACTCATATTAACCCCCGAGGGCCAGAAATGAATAAGGTTTATATAAGAGAGTCCAGACTCTGACACAGATCCAAAAATGCATCGTGACAATTGGTTTTTGCACTTGAGAAAGACGCCAGTTTGGTATGGAAATGCGTTGTGGAAGAAAAACTGCTCCTTTATATCAATGGATAAAGGATCTTCATTTTGGTTAGCGTAGCTCAAAACCAAGAATTTTCTTTTCTTCAAGCATCCTGGTATAGTTCTTTCCCCAGCCATTGGGCACCAGCAACTTTTATTGAGCTTTCACAGGAATCGTGCCTACACAACTCGCTCAGGTGAGCACATTACCTGGATCTATTTTATCTTTTTATAAATCACCCTAAGGTCTGGTACACTCTGTTTCCCTACAGCGGTTTTATAAAGCAGTAAAGATGAATGAATGGGTTAATGTGGATATAATCTGCTCTGCTGAATAATTGTAGTTCCAGATGTATATCACATAAGAATGATGGTTTATTCAATCCAGGAAATGCCACCACGAGAAGGTATTTGTGTGGCATTTCCTAATGAAGAAGTTGCTTAGACTTTGAAACGCATTGAATAAACCACCATTCTTATGTGATATACATCTGGACCTACAATTATTCAGCAGCGCAGATTATATCCACATTAACACATTCATTCATCTACTGCATGGTCACTTGCTGACCCGTGGATCTGCTGCAGTGGATAACTTTATATGCTTTATCAAAAGTTCCATCTGGTGAGTAGATTTTGATCACATCAATTCTCTTTGTGTTGGATAAGACCCTATTTGCACTGACCTCTCCAACAGCATTCCTTGGATAACACTAAAGATGTGATATTGATGGAAGTCTGACAAAGTTCATTTTACGGTTATGTGCCTGTAAGAATGTAATTAACTTGACAATAAGAATGTTTATTATTAGTGTCACGATTCCTCTGCTCAGAGTGTCTGGGACTCAGTGATGGACAGCTCTGTCATTCTATCCTGTGCTGGGGAATGCTGAGCTGTCAGTGCTTTGATTGACAGCTTGGTTGACCTATCTGAGACTGGGAGGTGCAGAGATTTCCACAGGTGCTCCCTGTTCTTAATAATTGCCCTGCTATTTAGGTGAGCAGTTTGGCCCAGATTACTGCCAGTCAAGCTTGTTCTAAGCTTGTGCTCTCTGGTGTGTGTTCACCTGATCCCTGTGCTGTAAGTTCTGATCTTCTGCTGCTGACCTTTGGACCATGTTCTGACTATCTGTTTGTTATTGCCCCTTTGCATATGACATTATGCTGCTGACCATAGGACCATGTTATGACTACCCTTTTGTTATTGCCCTTTTGCTTATCCTCTATTTCTCTGGTATGCTGACCCTGGCATGTGACCTGACTTATGACTTTTTATTTTCCCTTGGTCTACTACGTGCTCTTTTGGTATTGACCCCAGAACATCTGACTTCGCTGATTCATGGCCTGGATGTGGGTTGTGACTAGCATCACATTAGCTAATTCACGGCCTGTCCGTGGGTTGTGTCCAGCGTCGAAATCAGGTCACAGAATAGAGTATTATGTTCTAAGGTCATATATCTCCATGCTTTGCCTAACTCAAGACTTAACACAGCACACGGCTATACAGTAGGACCCACAGACTTTTATGAGTGTGATATTATGATTCCATACCACTTAGGAGGTTATGTTAAGATATATTAATGCCTTTGCTAAAGATTTTCTTTTTTCCTTGGTGTCTGACCTCCAACTATATACCTGAATGAAATTCTAAGAGTCTGTTAGAAATGATCCCGGTGGGACATAAGTTTTGTCCCTTTTATGTGTAACAATTATCTCTTCTTTTCTGTGATATCATAATAAAACAATGGCTACTCCATTATGTTCAAACACCTCTTTCATCTTGTCAGGAACCAGGCACTAATGAGGCGTGCATGACCCTCATGACCACTATACACGTTTAGACTTAGTACGAAAAGGAAATATAGAAAATGTGAAACGTAAGACAGTATAGAACAATAATGACCTCCAACTCAGTTAAAGCTTTTATCATGCTATCAAGCCCATATAAGTATAATATGAGCAGATTTACATTCCATATAGAGATTAATTATACCACTCAGCAATCATATCCGCTACTTTGAAGACAAGGTGGGGAAAGAACCCAGCAAACTATTTTGACATTCTGCATTATAGTCGAGTAATTACTGTTCTCTTCAAAAGTAATTAATTTTGAACATTACCCATGTGGTAGTTTCATTAGTAAACTTACTTTTAAAATATACCACTAATGAAGAGCTATAATGCTGCTGTAAAGGCTACGTAATAAAATCTCTCTACTTTGAATTCATCTTTGTTAGCAAATTAAGTTGCAAAGCATTTCATGCACAGTTAATTACAGCATAAAGCATGATTTGGAGGTAGTGCAACATTTACATATTTTAAAAGACCTTTCCAGACAATTGACCAATTAGATAAAACACGGTCGACAGTGAGTGATGGAGAAAAAGGTAATTTGATATTTTTTCCATTTCAGGAGAATTTTCTAGTATATGACATAAAACTATCAGAACATATGCTGCATTCAAAGTCTCTTTATCTAGGAGAAGTGAATATTTGAAAAATCCTCACACTAAACTATATAAAATAAAAGCCAATGAATTATGAATGTACACCAGGAAACATAGCTTTACTTTGGACATTAAAAAAATAAAATTCTGTTGTTGAAGTTAAATTTATTCAGGATCAGAAGTCCTTTTAATCATCCAATATCCAAAGAAAAATGTTTTTAAAGATTGGTACAATGTTAAAATGTACAGATTGTATCCACCCTTAACTTTCGCGGCTTCACCTCAACACCTGTTTTTACCTTCCTGACCAGGCCAATTTTTACAATTCCGACCAGTGTCACTTTATGAGATCTTAATGCTTCAATAGATCCCACTGATTCTGAGACTGTTTTCTTGTGACATATTGTACTTCATGATAGTGGGAAAATTTCTTTGATTTGATTTGCATTTATTTGTGAAAAAATGGAAATTTGTCTAAAAATTTTGAAAATATCACAATTTTAATAATTTTAATTTTTATGCCCTTAAATCAGAGAGTCATATCGCACAAAAGAGTTATTAAATAACATTTCCCACATGTCCACTTTACATCAGCACAATTTTTGAAAACATTTTTTGATTTGTTAGTAAGTTTTAAGGGTTAAATGGGACCAGTGATTTCTTATTTTTCCAACAAAATTTGCAAAACCAGTTTTTTAGGGACCACCTCACATTTGAAGTGACTTTGAGGGGCCTATATGACAGAAAATACCAAAAAGTGACACCATTCTAAAATCTGCAACTCTCAAGGAGCTCAAAACCACATTAAAGAAGTTTATTAACCCTTCAGGTGCTTTTTGAAATGTGGAAGGAAATAATAAGCATTTACTTTTCTTTTACAAAATGTTTCATTTAGACTTATTTTTTTTACTTTCACAAGGGTAACAGAAGAAAATAGACAATAAAATTTGTTGTGCAATTTCTCCTGAGCATGCCATTACCCCATATGTGGGGGAAATCTACTGTTTGGGCAGATAACAGGGTTCGGGAGGGAAGGAGTGCCATTTCACTTTTTGAATGTAAATTTTGCTCGCATAATTAGCAGATGCCATATCATGTTTGGAGAGCCCCTGATGTGCCTAAACAGTGGAAACCACCAACAAGTGACACCATTGTGGAAACTAGACCCCTTAGGGAACTTATCTAGATGTGTATTGAGCACCTTTAACACAGGTGCTTCACAGAAGTTTATAACAGAGCCATGAAAATAAAAAAAATCACATTTTTCCCAGATAAATTTTTTAGGTCCAAATTTTGTATTTTCACAAGGGTAACAACTTCTACTTAGTTTACTGATTCCTCATATGTTGTCAAAAACTACTTATGAGGTACAGTGCAAAGCTCAGAAGGGAAGAAACACCATATTGTAGTGCAGATTTTGCTGCACTTGTTTGAGGGTGCCATTTTACATTGGCAGAGCCCATGAGGTGCCAACACAGCAGAACCCAGCATAAGTGACCCCATTTTACAAACTAAACCTCTCATTGAATTAATCTAGGGGTACAGTGATTATATTGACACAACAGGTGTGTCACAGAATTTTATACCGTTGGGCAGTGAAAATAAATTAATTTTCATTTTTACCACCAAGATTTTGTGTTAGCCCCAAGTTTTACTTTTTCATACTAGGAAATGGCTCCTGCACTTTTTGGGCTGTTTATTTTGTTTAAATAGCTTTCCATAGGCAGGTGTCTGAAGGTCCTACTCTTCATTTATCTATTTTTACGTCTGCTGATGCACAGTGAGGTGAACTACAAGAGTTAGCACGGTCTTGTCGCAGTGGAATGGCATTTAAATTTTTTTGATCAAAACAATGTTAACTGAGTGCCCTTTGTTATTCCCATGTACTATTACTATTTATTTACTTAATACAGGGTATTTGCTCATTTTGTTTTAAAGTTTGGTTCCGCTATCCTGTGTATAGGTTATAAATGTATTTTTTTCACAACATGTCAGAAAAATCCTCAACAAGAGATAATCACATATCACAACCGTGGATTGACATTAGAGATCAGTCACTCTAACAAAATTCATATTTGCCAAATTGGGCAGATTTTACTGGGAAATTGAATTTGTGGGAAAGTTATTCTCTGTGAATTGAATGCTCTCTTTTAGTGTCTCAAGATCCTAGAGTATAATAACCACAGGATTATTGAAGGGAGAGTGTGCTCAGCACTACTCGAAACTCGTTCAAGTAGCGAGCAATGCTGAATATCACATGGTGCTTGAGTGGCATCCCCCCAAGTGAATTATCTGAGCGAGAGAGATGCCATCCTCCAGAAAATGATCGAGCATTGGATGTGCTTGATTCAAGTACCAAGCATTTCAGTGCTCAATCAAAACTAAGATATACACAAGAAAAATACTAATATTCACCTCACTGCTTACCTGTCCAGGGAAATCCAGGGCATGTTCATCTGGTCCACATAACATCTTCTTTCCGCAGTCACGTGCCGATGTCATCACTCTAGAACAGGACTATCAACCACCACTAGGCCTCAGATGTCACAGTGTGTCAGGCCGAAACAGGTGAGTGATGAGGATTAGGTTTCTGTTATGAATGGGTCACCGAGGAGAAAAAAACAAAACAAGCTAAGTCACAGAAAACCAGAGAGGTTGGTAACTATGCAGATTGCAGATCCCTGATCCTAACCACACAACTAGCAGCAGCCGTGGAGTGTACCTACGATGGTCCTAAATGCTTCGTCATAGCCGGAGGACTAAATAAGCCTGAAGCAAGAAAAGGGGAAAACTAACTGCCCCAGAGCAGACCCCAAAGGAAAGACAGCCCCCACACATGTATTGACGGTGAAACAAGATGAAAGCACAAACACAGGCAGGAAAATAGGTTGAGCAAAATGATGGGGCCCAAACTAACTAGAAAGGATAGGAAAGGAAAGACACTGTCTGCAATCTGCAAAAAACCCTACAAAAATTAACCCTGAAGTCACTAGACTTCTCCCACTATCTCAGCACTCTGAAATATTCTGAGACAGAGCAAAAAGAGGCCAATCTAATAAGGGACAAAAAGCAAATTGGCAAATACAGATAAATAAGAGTGGAAATTCAGCGCAGCCCCAGCCGGGGCTGGCTGACCACACAAAAAAATGAATAGACCAACAAAATCAAGTGTGAACATTAGCAGAAAAACTTAGCTTTAGATGACTGGAACAGAGCTGAAAACCAAGACCTGACAAGCCAGAAGGAATCACCAGCACCAGACTAGGGCGTCGGCTGTCTTAAATCCAGTCTGAGATTCCTGAGGTCCAATTGTCATCCTCATTATCAGGTGGCAAATTTCTACTGATTAATCAGCCTCACTACCTCCAGTTACCACCAGAGGGAGCCTGGAAGAACTCACAACTGGTGGACCGAAAAATGAACTCACAACAGGTTTCTTTTGCTTTTTAACCTTTTGTCAGCCCTGTACATTTCAGAAAAATTGTATCTTTAGCTGGCCGACATGGAGTAAATTGTGAAAAATCTATATTTAAAAAAGTACAGATTTTTGACTTCCTGCTCCCGACCCCTCAAAGTTCTGACTCCCAAATCCCCATTACTAGTATAATGAAAACCACAGAAATCAACCTGAGGCATTATACTAACATCCATGGGATCCCACATTGCCCCGATTCAGTATCCTCACATTAAGCACTCTCACCGCACTTCAAGCACCTCCTCTAATGGGCAGTATCATTCTTTCTTCAGATTACTTTACATAAAAGGGTTTTCCACTACTTGGACAACTTCCTCTCATTCCTCATGTTTGGAACCATTAAAATATAATCACCTATACTCCCCGTCTATATCAGAGCTGTTACAGCGGTGTCGGAACTCGGGTTCCTGAGGTTCGGTGCCTCCCATCTTGTAGCGATGACTTCCTCCTTACTTCTGCTGTGGCTCCTGCGAAGGCGCCCTTACTCTGCCCTTTTGAGAGCAGAGCAAAGAACTGCAGTGCTCAGGCGCCGGACCACTCTGACCTTTCCTGGCGCCTCTGCACTGCAGTACTTTACTCTGCCCTCAACAGTATATAACACTAATCCCATATACCACTACACAGGATAACGAAGAGGTCTCAAATATGATAAAAAATAATTTTTTATTTCAAATGAATAAAAAACATCATAAAAAAGCAAAATGCCGTATATAGGAGATGCCAGAGCACAAAAATACAACAATAAAGCACTAATATCACAATCACTCCATAACACAAGTGAACAGAGTTGAGATCTATAATAATAATAAATGTACTTAACATATAAAAATATATATGAAACAGCAGTCCAAAAAATAATATATGCTGAAAAAACACATGTACAATAACACTTGCTCAAAGGAGCTAACACTATCTCACAGCACTATATATTCAGAACACTGCTTAACCTATATGCATAAATCTCAATAGAATAACCCATAACTGTATGGAGTCTGATAGAAAATACCATAAATATAGAAAAGTGCTTTATAAATATGACCAAGGGAACAGTCAGTAAATTCTAAGTAGAAAGGAATAAATAAACCAGAGTCACATGTAAAGTAACATGGACCCACTATATCACAAGGGGAAATCCAGGCTAATAATGAAAATAACCCAGAGTCACATGTAAATAGATCCTCTATATCACAAAGGAAAATCCCCCAGCCATAAAGTCATTAAAGTCCAAAGTATATTCTTAATATTTACCAATGTGTATGAGTGCCCGTGGCGTCTCCTCACCCCGACGCGCGTTTTGCTGCCAGCTTCTTCCAGGGGGCGTGTCAACAGGGCAGATAAAGTACGCCTGTGTAGGAGCTGTGGCAGAAGTAAGAAGGAGGACAACATCGCTAGAAGATGGGAAGCGCCGGATCGGACCGCGACACCCACCGCACCGACCACGCCCCCGGTGAGTATATTCTAACTTGTTTTTCTCATCTTTCAGGTTACATCGAGGGCTTATCTACAGCATTACAGAATGCTGTAGATAAGTGTCACGTGCCCCGTCCTGTGTGATGCGGCCAGTAGGCCGGTAACTGATACAACAGGACGCGGCACGTGTAATTGTCCTATGTGACGTGGCCTGCAGGCCAGTAACTAATACAATAAGACAAAGGGAATAGGGAAAACCTGGGTAACAATAACAATGGTTGCCCTGCGATAGGGAAACGGGGAAGTGGAGACCTCCTTCACTCCCCTGAGTCAGTGTCTTTACACTCCTAACGTTCCCAAGGCCGGTTCCGCACCGGGCGCCGATCAGGAACCTCAAACCCCTGACTTGCCCTGCACCTAAACCCTCACTAGGGAATTGGTCGGTGCGGAAACTAATCCCACCACTGCACTAAACACACATAAGGAAAAATGACAAAACAGGGGAACACCACTTAGCTTTGCTCTGTTGCTTACGCTCCCAGCAACAGAGCCCACCACCTGCGTGCATCTTTTCCTCCACCATGTCCGACATCTGGGTGCACTGTCCAGAAACGGATCTTCTCAGCACCATAGTGCAGCCTTTGAGCAAACAGAGTCCACACCTGCGTGCAGCTGTCCAGAATCAGAGTCCCGCCAATGAGTCCAGCTTTTCTGCCAAAAAGTCCAGCATGCTTGAGTCCAGCTCTCAGCAACAACGTCCAGCATTTTGAGTCATAGAATCATAGAATCGTAGAGTTGGAAGGGACCTCCTGGGCCATCTGGTCCAACCCCCTGCTCAAAGCAGGATTCGCTAAATCATCCCAGTCAGATGTCTGTCCAGCCTCTGTTTGAAGACTTCCATTGAAGGAGAACTCACCACTTCTCGTGGCAGCTTGTTCCAGTCATTGATCACTCAACTGTCAAAAAGTTTTTTCTAATATCTAATCTGTGTCTCCTCCCATTCAGTTTCATCCCATTGCTTCTAGTCTTTCCTTGTGCAAATGAGAATAAAGTTGATCCTTTTACAATGTGACAGCCCTTTAGATATTTGTAGACAGCTATTAAGTCTTCTCTCAGTCTTCTCTTTTGCAAACTAAACATTCCCAAATCCTGCAAGCTTTCCTCATAAGACAGGGTTTGCAGACCGGTCACCATTCTGGTCGCTCTTTTCTGAACTTGCTCCAGTTTGTTGATGTCTTTTTTAAAATGTGGTGCCCAAAACTGGACACAATATTCCAGATGAGGTCTGACCAAAGAGGAGTAGAGGGAAATAATGACTTCACGTGATCTAGACTGTATGCTTCTGTTAATACATCCTAGAATTGCATTAGCCTTTTTTGCTGCTGCATCACACTGTTGACTCATATTCAGTCTGTGATCTATTAGTATACCCAAGTCTTTTTCACATGTGCTGTTGCTTAGCCCTATTCCTCCCATTCTGTATATGCTTTTTTCATTTTTATTGCCCAGATGTAGTACTTTGCATTTTTCCCTGTTAAAAACCATTCTGTTAGTTGCTGCCCACTTCTCCAGTTTATTTATATCTTTTTGAATCCTCTCTCTTCTCTAGTATTAGCTATCCCTCCTAGCTTTGTGTCATCAGCAAATTTAATCAGTTTACCCTCAATTCCTTCATGTAAATCATTGATAAAGATGTTGAACAATACAGGGCCCAGGACAGAGCCCTGTGCTACCCCACTTGAGACATTCTTCCAACTGGATGCACCATACACCATAGCTGCCACTCCACCAATCCATGCATGAACTCCTTGCTGACACCATAGCTGCGACTCCACCACGCCATGCCAGCACTTCTTGCAGACACCATAGCTGACACTCCAGGGATCTCACTGAGCTGCCCTTGACTCTCCTTTAGCTCCATCCTTCACCCAGGCTTGCTTGCACATGAATACTTTATCACCAACAGTGATTAACACACCTGTTACTCTCTTATAGAGCTAGCACACCTGTTACATGATTGCGTGCACAAACTAAGGTAACCAAAGTGCAATGATCTAATGGCCACCGGGGGGAAAACTACAACTGAAATCACCACAGTGCAATGACCCTAATGGCCACTGGGGGCAAAACCACCTTTGGCACACAGCCAAGGGAAAAAAAGGTTACTTTGTGCATTTACTCTGTCAGATCCAACCTGGATCATGACAATAAGCCCCTGATGGTGGTGGTCGCAGCTCATAGCCCAAAAATGAGGTGACAGATTCCCTTTAATGCCTGGTATGCCTAAAAGCAGGGAAAGTGATGTAAGCGCTGATTGGGTGCAGGGTTCACATAACATAAGAATATAAACTTGGCACACACACATGGATTTCAAATGCAAAAATGGTGTTTTAATAGAATGCAGTACATACAGTCAGTGATGTTTTGGCCGGCTGGTGGAACGCAAGATGGTGGTGGTGAAACGCACGCCGGGTCATTTCCGGCTCCACACTTCCGCCCGGCCGCCATGTTCCTTTTACATATATATACTGCCGGCCATGCTAAGCCCAGCACCCGGGACAAGCGGCGGAAGCCGTATTCACTGCTGGCGTATGCACTGCGCACCATAAGACCGGTAAGTTCCTATGGACATTCCTTATCTCACCCAGCCTAAAACGGGGCATATAGAATTAACGGCAGCACCATCTCTTATTGTAGAAAAAACGACCACAAGCATACTGCTGAACCACTATTGGTATGTAGATCTTCCACGCCTCTATATACCAGCACTATATTGAGGTACAAACACCATGACCTTCCCTCTTTTCCTCACAGGCTTTCTTGCCCACATATAAAGTTCTCAGTACAGTACAGGGGTATGTGCATCTTCTATTACTTGTTACCTGATCTTTAGCATTGTTGTCCTCAGAAATATATATAATATGCCCTTCTGCTATCTGGTGTTTGATGTTTCTTGGCATGTATTATCTATGAATTATACATTCTGCATCCAGCTTATTTTTGTACATGATATGTATATACTTTATTTTTACAAGATTGTAATTATTTTATTTTCAGTACATTGATGAAGGTCATATAGACCGAAACGTCACTGACTGTATGTACTGCATTCTATTAAAACACCATTTTTTGCATTTTGAATCCACGTGTGTGTGCCAAGTTTATATTTCAGAAGTTCACGGATTGGGACCTTACTTGTGCACCACCTGTATTGAGTTGTGCGAAAGGTGTTTTATAAATAACATAAGAATGTCATGTGCGCCCCAGGAACATGAGTGGCTACACTACTGGAACGGTGCTCGCTTGGGGGGTAAATATAGATGTTTTCATTTTAATGGCGCTACACATGAGGAATGAGAAGGGGTTGTCTCAATAGTGGAAAACCCCTATAATTTATCTCCAAACCTCCAAGCTCATTATATGACCATCCAAATTTTCTCTTCTGTATGGGGTACTCAAAAACGTCACCTTCTGGAGACCTTCTCTTCATAGCAGTTTGCTTGATCAGGGGCTAATGCACCAAGCTGGCAGACAATCATGAGACACACATTATAGACCTGTTAGCCACATGTGGCCCCGAGCCACAGGTTGGGGACCCTTAAACTACACTATACAGATAATTTATATCATTCTGATTTTTAAAGCCTCTATCTGAGGTTCAATCAATTTTACTGTCAGAAAAAGCCCTGGGGCAGCACTATCCCCGATTTTAAAGGAAACTTGGACAGAATTTGTAACATGCATAAAACCGATCAGAAACAGAATAATGGATTCTATTATGATGCAGATGTCACCACTGCTGTTAATACGTTTCCTGGGACCAATTGACCATAAAACATTTCCTTTCTCCCATTCAATAATGACCATATCACTACACAATGCTTAAAATAAATAAAATGTGAGTAGCAAATAAGTATCATTAATCGCAAGACATGGTCAATCAATTCATGAGTCATACTGACAATGCTTGTGGTCCAATAATCTGCAGCAATGGTACACTGGTGATAAATAAAAACCGGACATACAGTATACCCCAATGGCAGAGATTCTCCAACTTACTTTACATAAAAGTCTATATCTGTCCACCAGGTGGCAGTGTGCTACATACCATATCATTTTTTTTTTTTAAATAATAAATTTGTCTTAGGGAATGAAAAAAAAAACCCGCAAACAACTTGCTACCTTATTTGTATACCTTAAGTGTCCTCACTTTTTACCATCTGTTTGCCAGGTTGCCCTAAAGTCTTTTGTACAAACATTTCTTGCAGATAACCCAGTACATTTTCCAAGTCCTCAGCATTTTTCATATTGTAAACGCCTCTGGTTTAAAAGTGCCTATATTAAAACAATCCCTTTGTAAGCAAATTACTTTGCCATAGGGGATAGAATTCTTAACGCTGTTAGGACGAGCACTTGTATAGTGCAATTAGCTGTTACAAGAATTACTCAAAGAATGATAAGGTTGGAATGGAAATCTAAAAGTAACATGCATTTGATAAATATTTATATTCTTTCCATATATCCACCTGATTAGGACCAGATGGTGGAAGCTGAGAGGTTCTGTGCATTTTGGGGTTTTTATTTGTCGGGTTTTAAAGAGACACCACAATGTAAAAATAGCAAAATTAAAAGTTCTACAAAAATGTCACTGTCATAATTTGTACAGTAATTGTGCTCTAATTACAGTCACTATTAAGTGTCATAGAATAACTACTAAATACTTAGACTCAAGAAGAAAGAGAAAAAAGGTATGACTTTAAATCCTTTTGTTAATATTAACCCTTTTCTGACACTGAGCCGATAGAGGTAGTCCTGTATTTTTCTATTGATGGGTCAATCCATAGGATAGGTTATCAATATCAGATCGGTAGGAATATTACATAAAGTACCTCCGCTGATCAGCTGTTCTTAATGCCATCAGAGGCCAGATCTGATCAGTTGCAAAGCATAACAGCACAGCTCTGTCAAGTGTAGTGCGGCCACATCAGTGTACTACAGCTCAATCCCTATTCAAACATAGTGGATGTGCAGTACCCAGCTACGACCACTAGACAGATGATGGAGCTGTGCTGTTCTGCTCTACTACTCAGCACATTCAGCTGATTGGCGAGAGTCCCAGGTATTGCATCCCGCCTGATCCGATATTGATGACCTATCCTAAGGGTAGGAAATCAATATAAAAGCACCAGACAACTGCTGTAAATAACCTATACTTACTAGTATGACCCCTCGTATGATGCAGTCAAAAATAATAGCCACATCTATGTCTGGGAGTCGTCTGACACCCCATGTCCCCCCAGAAATGAGATCACAGGCTGCTGAAGGGCTATTACAGCAGCAGGGGGGCCACTGTACTGAAGACCTCTGTGTCTGTCATGTTATTGCTCCTAAGAAGCCCTGCTATACAGTGCTATACACAGGTACTGTAGTGCACTGTAAAGCAATGAAATAATCTAGGAGGACTAAAATATGTTAAATATAGCTAAACACAATTTAAAAAAAAAATTAAAACACAAAAAAATTCCATTTCTCATTCTGTAATTTAAAAAGAAAACAAAAATCCTAATTGGCATTGCCACAATCCTACATTTTGAAATATCACATTATTCCACACGGTGAACACCACTTCTAAAAAATGTCAGAATTGCTGCTTTTTTTTTATCACCTCGCCTCTTAGAAAGGAATATCTCATGGTCGAAAAGTTTTGTGTCGGCTATAATGGAACTGATAAAAAACAGCTCATTCCACATAAAGAAGCAGAGATCCACCTATAGAAAAGTTGCAGGTCTCAGAAAATAGAGTCCCAACCCAACAATTTGTTTATAAACCTTTCTTTCTTTAGTAAAATAAAGGCGTCTTTTTTACCTCAATTCTACTCCAGATTTTTTTTCTACTTATTAGTAAATTATACAATAAATTATATGTTGCTAACAAAAACTACAACTCACTGTGCAAAAGCAAAAAATTGGAACAGGAGTTTAAGAATGCAATTTTTTTTTGTTTATTTGCAGATTTCCTATTACAAACTGTGTTTTTTCGGTTATATTTTGTAGATGTGCTCAGCCGACAGTCACAAAACAAGAAGTCAGCATTGCGACCTTTACAGACAAGAATGAGCCATGCAAAAAAAAAGCGTTGCACCACTACAGGAGTCTGCTCAAGGTTGGAAACATGAGTGCAAAAGGCAAAGTGCCTGTGGCACTGATTCACTAACACAATAATGCAATATGTACAAAGATATTTTGTAACATACAGTTGTGGCCAAAAGTATTGACACCCCTGCAATTCTGTCAGATAATACTCAGTTTCTTCCTGAAAATGATTGCAAACACAAATTCTTTGGTATTATTATCTTCATTTAATTTGTCTTAAATGAAAAAGCACAAAAGAGAATGAAGCAAAAAGCAAAACATTGATCATTTCACACAAAACTCCAAAAATGGACCAGACAAAAGTATTGGCACCCTCAGCCTAATACTTGGTTGCACAACCTTTAGCCAAAATAACTGCGACCAACCGCTTCTGGTAACCATCAATGAGTTTCTTACAATGCTCTGCTGGAATTTTAGACAATTCTTCTTTGGCAAACTGCTCCAGGTCCCTGCTATTAGAAGGGTGCCTTCTCCAAACTGCAATTTTTAGATCTCTCCACAGGTGTTCTATGGGATTCAGGTCTGGACACATTGCTGGCCGCCTTAGAAGTCTCCAGTGCTTTCTCTCAAATTTTCTAGCGCTTTTTGAAGTGTGTTTTGGGTCATTGTCTTGCTGGAAGACCCATGACCTCTGAGAGAGTGTTCGGAATCTGGGTCCTTCTATGCCTATGCAGCAACCCAGATTCTCACATTTATCTCCAGAGGCTAAGTCCTTTTTCCCAACTTTTGAGCATGCTCACGGGACGAGCTCTCATTGGAGTTTAGGAGTCAGGTGCTCAGGGCACGCTCCTGATTTCATTGGTTCTGCTCTGGGCTCTGGAGATTTCCAGAAGGTCCCGTATGCTATAAAAAGTGCTCATGGCTATTCCGCCATGCGCTATTATTTTCATACTGCTGCTGTGTGTATGGTGATGGATGCTTGGACTGGTGAATGACTCATTAAGAAACCCCTTCCCTCTGATAATACGTCTGTGAGAGTGTGTGGCATTCAGTCTCTAGCAGCGCTAGCGCCAGCGCGCTCAAGCCTCACCTGTTGCAGCAGCCTGTGCCCTGCATTGCGCCAGCGTCTTTGCAGCACTTTTCCAGCGGCCCTGTTCCTGCTGCGCTGCAGTTGCAGCCCAGGGTGCGTTCACGGTTGCAACGCCACTGCGTCAGACGTTTATCGGTAGGTCTAGACGGAGTCAGGCCTGTCACTCTTGGTGACTCCTGTGACTCTATACCACATCTGTCACGCTGAGCTTCTGTGAAGTTAAAACAGACTCAACATGTTTGCATATGTGTTTTGCTTGCAGCTCTGTGTGTGAAACAGACTGCTTCAGTGTTACTTTACATATGTTTATGCTTGCAGCTCTGTGAGTGCAACAGAGCTTGCTTTTGTGCACCAGGTGCAGTTTAACCCTGTGCACATTACCGTCCTTGTGCTCTGCCTCTTTAGCAGCGGTTTCTACATCTGCCGCACGGAGGACCCCGGGCGGCGAACATGCTTTATTTATATTTTTATTTAGCGTGTTCCACCGACCATAACAGGGAGACCCAGCTTTCTCACACTGGGCCATACATTATGCTGCAAAATTTGCTGGTAGTCTTCAGACTTCATAATGCCATGCACACGGTCAAGCAGTCCAGTGCCAGAGGCAGCAAAGCAACCCCAAAACATCAGGGAACCTCCGCCATGTTTGACTGTAGGGACTGTGTTTTTTTCTTTGAATGCCTCTTTTTTTCTCCTGTAAACTCTATGTTGATGCCTTTGCCCAAAAAGCTCTACTTTTGTCTCATCTGACCAGAGAACATTCTTCCAAAACATTTTAGGCTTTTTCGGGTAAGTTTTAGCAAACTCCAGCCTTGCTTTTTTATGTCTCAGGGTAAGAAGTGGTGTCTTCCTGGGTCTCCTACCATACTGTCCCTTTTCATTCAAATGCCGACGGATAGTACGGGTTGACACTGTTGTACCCTCGGACTGCAGGGCAGCTTGAACTTGTTTGGATGTTAGTCGAGGTTCTTTATCCAACATCCGCACAATCTTGCGTTGAAATCTCTTGTCAATTTTTCTTTTCCGTCCACATCTAGGGAGGTTAGCCACAGTGCCATGGGCTTTAAACTTCTTGATGACACTGCGCACAGTAGACACAGGAACATTCAGGTCTTTGGAGATGGACTTGTAGCCTTGAGATTGCTCATGCTTCCTCACAATTTGGTTTCTCACGTCCTCAGACAGTTCTTTGGTCTTCTTTCTTTTCTCCATGCTCAATGTGGTACACACAAGGACACAGGACAGAGGTTGAGTCAACTTTAATCCATGTCAACTGGCTGCAAGTGTGATTTAGTTATTGCCAACACCTGTTAGGTGTCACAGGTAAGTTACAGGTGCTGTTAATTACACAAATTAGAGAAGCATCACATGATTTTTCGAACAGTGCCAATACTTTTGTCCACCTTCTTTTTCATGTTTGGTGTAGAATTATATCCAATTTGTCTTTAGGACAATTCTTTTTGTATTTTTTCATGTAAGACAAATTAAATGAAGATAATAATAGCAAAGAATTTGTGGTTGCAATAATTTTTAGGAAGAAACTGAGTACTATCTGACAAAATTGCAGGGGTGTCAATACTTTTGGCCACAACTGTACACAATGTTCTAAAAATGTAACAATGATGGAGCAGAGGTCATTATTATTTTTCAGTCAGTAACAAAACTGCTGTTTTTTCTCTGTAAAGTTACTACTTTCACAGGTCAGATACGTGAAAAGCAAACTTTTTTTTGGTGAATGGACTTGGCAGATTTTCAATTAGTTGTGCGGCTCAAGCATTTTAAACTGTACAATACCAATAATTACACAAAAGGATCAATAACTGATCATGGACTCTATCCTCCAGGCCTGAGTTTGCTTTGTAGAGCCGATTACAGTAGTAGAGAGGAGGTCATATTTAGCCTATGATTTTTTCTTTTTACAAAATTTTTCAATTTTTGTATTTGTTGAATAAGCTTTCAATGTTCAATCAGAGATGAGCTGATCAATTTCCAAAACTACGATCCAAGATCCAGGTCAGTGGCAAATGGCAGCCAGACGAGAAACCCACAAATCTCTTACCTTCCTGGTGTAGCTTTTGATTAGCGAGATATGACCCAACATAATTTGCGTACTGCAATGCACAGATGACTGCACACCAGCCCTGAAAAATCAAATGTATCGTCGGAGACATTGGAAGGTAGGAGATTTTGTGGGCCTCTCATCTAGCTGCCAAGTGCCACTGACCTGGACACTGGATCTTAGTGCCACAAATTGGTCCACTCATATCTTGTTATTTGAACTTACAAGAAACAACAATGTAGCGATATACATGTTCTAACGGATCGTGGAGGAGATTATATAAATGACCATTTTTGACATGGAATAACTGCTCTCATGACTATTCTCTGTACTGGATGCATTTTTATGGGTAAGCTCTGAGAATGAATTATATTGTAATCTTTCAACTGCTGACATCGAACTACATGTGCTTATTGCAAAAAAAAAGAAGAAATTGAGAAGTACTTTCTAATGGAAGGAAATAAGATGCAGGTGACTGTGACATTCCATCAGCTTACAAACATATGCAACTGTATTCTGAGCTCACCAAGATATCAGTGAACATTAAATATAGGAATTTTGAACTATATTAATGTCATATAGACTATACATACTTATGAAATCCAGAAACCCAACACTGTTATGAATGGGTCACCGAGGAGAAAAAAGCAAAAAAAGCTAAGCCACAGAAAAACAGAGAGGTTGGTAACTATGCAGATTGCAGATCCCTGATCTTATCACACAGCTAGCAGTAGCCGTGGAGTGTGCCTACAATGTTCCTAGACGCTTCGTCACGGCCGGAGGACTAAATAAGCCTAAAGCAAGAAAAGGGAAAACTAACTGCCCCAGAGCTGACCCCAGAGGAATAGATAGCCCCCACACATGTATTGATGGTGAAACAAGATGAAGGCACAAACACAGGCAGGAAAATAGGCTGAGCAAATGATGGGGCCCAAACTAACTAGACAGGAAAGGAAAGACACTGTCTGCAACCTGCAAAAAACCCTACAAAAATAATGTCCCACACTTCTGATAGCAAAATTAACCCTGAAGTCACTAGACTTCTCCCACTATATCAGCACTCTGAAATATTCTGAGACAGAGCAAAAAGAGACAGAACTAGTAAGGGACAAAAAAGCCAATTGGCAAAATACTGATAAATAAGAGTGGAAATTCAGCTCAGCCCCCAGCCGGGGCTGGCAGACCACACAAAAAACTGAATAGACCAACAAAATCAAGTGTGAACATTAGCAGAAAAACTTAGCTTTAGATGACTGGAACAGAGCTGGAAACCAAGAGCTGATAAGCCAGAAGGAATCACCAGCAATTGAATAGGGCGTCGGCTGTCTTAAATCCAATCTGAGAATCCTGAGATCCAATCGTCATCCTCATTCTCAGGTGGCAGATCTCCACCGATCAAACCAGCCGCACCACCTCCCGTCACCACCAGAGGGAGTCCAGAAGGGGAACTCACAACTGGTGAACCAGAGAATGAACTCACAACACAGCACTATTTGATAATTTTACAGGTGCATCTCACAACATTAGAATATCATTAAAAAGTTCATTTATTTCATTTCTGCAATACAAAAAGTGAAACTCGTATTATATAGAGTCATTACAGAGTGATCTATTTCAAGTGTTGATTTCTGTCAATGTTGATGATTATGGCTTACAGCCAATGAAAACCCAAAAGTCATTATCTCTGTAAATTAGAATACTTTATAACACCAGCTTGAAAAATGATTTTCAAATCCAAAAGGTTGGCCTACAGAAATGTATGTTCAGTAAATGCACGCAATACTTGGTTGCAGCTCCCTTTCCATCAATTACTGCATCAATGCCGTGTGGCATGGAGGCAATCAGCCTGCGGCACTGCTGAGGGGTTATGGAAGCCCAGGTTGCTTTGATTGCAGCCTTCAGCTCATTTGCATTGTTGTGCCTGGTGTCTCATCTTCCTCTTGACAATACCCCATAGATTCTCTATGGGGTTAAGGGTAGATGAGTTTGCTGGCCAATCAAACACAGTGATACCGTTGTTTTTAAACCAGGTATTAGCAATTTTGACAGTGTGGACAGGTGCCAAGTCTTGCTGGAGAATTAAATTTCCTTCTCCAAAAAGCTTGTTGGCAGAGGAAAGCATGAAGTGCTCTAAAATCTCCTGATACATGCCTGTGCTGACTTTGGTCTTGATAAAACACAGTGGACCAACATTAGCAGATGACATGGCTCCGGAAACCATCATTGATTGCAGATACGTCACACTGGCAGACGGTTTCCGAAAGCTGATGGCCGTCACGGTCCTCCAGTACCAATAATCCAGTTGCCATTACTTTTCTAAGAAAGCTGTGCCTGCACTACACCAGGGTGTCGCAGACATCACTCGTTCCTTGATAAAATCTGTCTGCCAAGGTGCATTTCACCACAGACACTTGGATGAGTAAGCATGGCCAAGGGCGCTACTTCTTGCTGACGGGCACTGGCTGATTCTGGGGGCTGAGGAGACAGGTGCTGCTCCACAAGTCTTGGAACTCCCAAGGCCTGCTGACTGTTTGAATCTATTTAATCAGTATGTAGTGATAATGCACACTTATGCAACTCCTGAGGAAGAAGCCGTACTGACTTCGAAATGCATTGAGAATTGAGAATAAAATACCATCCTTTATCATCTATATGCCTGGATCATTATTGCTACAGCAGCGCGGGGAATATCCATGTTTCTTCCAATTTGACACTTTGAATCGGTCAGTGAATTGACCTGTGGATCTGCGGCAGCTGTCGGCTCTGATGAGTCCTATATGTTCTAATATTGTGGAATAATAGGTAAGTGCAAACCAAGTGTTTTTTTTTTCAAAATTAGAACCAGATAAGACCCTATTGGTGCTTTTTGTCTCCTATAGTGTTTCTGAGTTTTTAGAGTATTATTTATATCTTATGGAGGGACCACAGCTTGTAGAACCCCTCTCCCAAACGTGAATTCAGAGAAAGCAGACAAATCCAGCCTATAGTGTTTATAGAAGATGGATGGAGAGGAGCATGTGCCCGCCTTACAAATCTGGTTGATGGAGACATCCACCTTCTCCGCCCAGGATGCTGCCATGGCTCTTGTGGAACAGGCCTTTAGACCTTCTGGGATGACCCTAACTGCACTGACATGAGCTAGCTTCATAGTCTCTCTGACCCATCTCGCTAAGGTCCATTTAGATACTTTAAGACCTTTCCTAGACCCCTTGAAGGATACAAAAAGGGCCCTCTGTCTCCTCCATAGTTCTGTAACCTCTAAATACCACAACAAACATCTCCTAACATCTAGCGTATGTAATTTTTCATCCTTAGAATTGTTAGGGTTACAACAGATATATGGTAATATTATCTCCTCTTACCTGTCAAATTTTGTAACAACCTTAAAGAGACATGAGGGGGCCTAACCTCAAAACTACCCTATCCTCCAGAACCCGAGTGTAAGGGGGATCTGCTGACAAAGCCTGGATGTCACTTATTCTGCAGGCTGATGTAAGTGCAACTAGCAGAGATGTCTTTAGTCAGATTATCGTATCTGAGGCAGAATGTAAAGGCTCAAAGGGGCCTTTGGTCAGTGCTGTCAAAACTAAATTTAAGTTCCATGGAGGGGCTCTACAGGCAAGAATTGATCTAGCTCTACCACAGGCTTGATGAACCTGGCAATCCACTTACCTGCCAGGTCACAACTGCATAGTGTCCCTAGGGCTGAGACCTGCACCTTAAGGCTGGGTTCACACGTGGCGTTTTTTTCGCGTTTCCGCGGCGGTTTTAACCGCGCGATTTTGCCGTGAAAACGCGAAAAATAAGCATCCCATGCATTCCTATGGGATTCCGCAATGCTGTGCTAATGCTGCGGTTTTTACCGTGGCGGAATCGCTTCGCGGTAAAAACCGCAGCATGCTCATTAATTTGCGGAACCGCGGCGATCCCGCACCCATAGGAATGCATTGTTCCGCTTACCTCCCGCATGTGGCTGTGCCCACCATGCGGAAAGTAAGCAGAACAATTGCGGATGGTACCCACGGTCCGGAGGAGAGGAGACTGTCCTCCGGGCTTTGGGTACCATATCCCTGTAAAAAAAAGAATTTAAAAATAAAAAATATTGTTATTCTCACCTTCCGGCGTCCCGCGCAGTCTTTCCGCTTCTCTTCACGCTCCCGTTCCCAGTAGTCCTTTGCGAAAATGCCCGCGATGGCGTCCGATCTCGCGGGATCGCGAAGTCTCGCGGTCATTCGCGCGGCGTCATCGCGAATTACCGCGAGACGTCGCGATCCCGCGAGAACTGACGTCATCGCTGGCATTTTCGCAAAGGACTACTGGGAACGGATGCGCGGGACGTTGGAGGGTGAGAATAACACCATTTTTTATTTTTTTTTTACATTTTATCTTTTACTACTGATGCTGCATAGGCGGCCTCAGTAGTAAAAAGTTGGTCACACTCGTCAAACACTATGTTTGACGAGTGTGACCAACCTGTCAATCAGTTCTCCAAGCGATGCTCCAGATCGCTTGGAGAACGCTAGCATTCTGTAAGCTAATTACGCTTGCAAAATGCTAGTTTTTCCGCGGGAAAATCGCGGGAATTTAAAATGCGATTTTCCCGCGGACTGGAATTCCGGAATTCTCGCGGTAATTTCCGCGAGAGTTCCGGTACGTGTGCACTTAGCCTAAGGGTGCTAACTGAAAGACTAAGCTCTAGCCCTTTCTGAGGGATCTCCAGGATAAATATTCAAGAGATCTCCCCCTCAGATCTGCATCCAAGGTTGATAAGAATTTTTTCCAGGTCCTCCAATAGATCTTTGTGGTTACCGGCTTTCTGCTACTAAGAAGGGTAGAAACTAATCTAGCCAAAAAACCCTTTTCCTCTAAGACCAACCTCTCAAATTCCAGTCTGGTAAATGCAGCCCAGATATATGTGGATGGAGAAAAGGTCCCTGGGACAGAAGATCCTGGTCCTCCGGGAGAACCCATGGATCCGAGATTGACACTGCTTTCAGCCAAAACAACATGGCCTCTTTGGCCAAAATGGAGCTATTAGTATAATTCTTGCTTTGTCTTCCTTGATTTTCCTCAAGACTGATGGGATGAGGCACACTGAGGGAAATGCATAGAGTAGTACGACGGTCCATTTCATCCTGAAGGCGTCCACCATGTGAGGGTTCTATCCTGGGTCCAGAGAGCATAATTTTTGGACCTTCTTGTTCTTCCTGGAGTCAAAAAGATCTACTTGAGGAAGACCCCACATGTCCACAATCTCATCGAATACTGTCTTCTTTAGAGACCATTCTCCCTGGCTTAGCTGTTTGCGGCTTAGGAAGTCTGCTTTGTAATGTTTTTTCCTGATATACAGGGCCAATAACAAGAGGAGATGCTGTTCTGCTAGTATAAACACCCATCTTGCAGTCAACATTAGTGGACGAGAGCAAGTACCTCCTTGGTGGTTTATATAGAGTACTGTAGGCCGGATGTCTGGGACCACCCTCACATGGTGGAACAGCAGAAAAGGCAGCAGCTCATTTAATGTCCTCTCCACGGTGAGCTCTCAGTTGTTTGAAGAGGCTAACTTTTCCTTCTTCGACCAGGCCCCCTGTACCCAATGATCGTCTAGGTGGGCTCCCCACTCCCTGAGATTGGCATCCATTGTAACCACCCTGGATACATTGTTTACCCAGGGAGCTTCCCTAGGTGCTGAATTTATCTCTAGGCACCATTGTAAAGAATGGACCACTGCCCCAGAAAGCATCAGCCTGCCATCCAACAGTCCCTGTAAGATCACTTCTTTCTCTAGGACACACCACTGTAGATCCCATGCCAGTGATTTACTGAGGGTTTCACATTAAGGACAGGAAACCAACTGATGTGGAGAGAGGAGCTGCCCTTTTTATTTTTAAGGTTTCCTGTCCTTGAAGGGCAGATCCCCTCTCTCGTGGTGCCTTCATGGTGACTGAAAAATACTGATCAAATAGCCACTCACAAATCTATTAAAACATGGAGAGGGTGATCGTCTAGTGTTAAAAATGCACACAAATGGGGCTTGTATAGGGCGCCCATCCATGAATTGGTAGGTGTGAGTCATTGTTTCATTAGTATTTTGCATCTGTGCTGCCCTCGTCTTTATCATGGGGGGCTGCTGTATTCTGCATTAGAAGTCAGACCTGGCTGTTTCTTTTTCTGTGATGATTTGGGAATTTATGTACCCTTTTCTGTGAGCCATTTTTGAATTTAGTGTAGGGACTCGCTAGTATGATGAACTTTGATTTGAGACTTGCATATTTTGGCCAAAATGTTGACCAATACCTCATACTGTATATTTTATATCTTTTTACATTTTTATTGCACATTTTTCCACTTATGTAGGATGCAGCCAGGCCCTTTAGTGTTGTTTGGGTGAATTGAGGTGTCTGTCCTTGTGGGGTGCACTTAAATAGTACTGGATAACTCGCCTGATCTAATAGTATGGGTGTCATCAAAAGGCTGTAAGCCAGACACTGTGAATCACATGTATCTGTGTGACTGGCAAACTATGCAAGCCTCATCTGTGTGCATTTTTAATACTAGGCAACCACCAACTCCAACATGAATTGGTAGGCTGGTAAGTGGTTCTTTCATCAGTATTTTTAGCCCCTGCTCCTTTAGCATAGGGATCTGTTGCATCACTCTAGTGCATTGGCAATCTGACCTTGTGTTAATAAGCCTGCTTTTTTTCTGTGATGTTTTCTGGATTTATGCTCTCTTTTTTTGTGATAATTCCTTCAAATATTGGGGAAAAACAGATAATAGTTCCTGAGATTTGCAGATAAACACGCTTGCAGGCTTGTTATGGAACAGCTATATGGTGTAAAATAAATGGCTACACAATAAACATCTATGTCAATCATCATTTTTGGAACATGATGTTGGGAGCTGACCACAGAATGTCTCATCACGTCAAGCAAACAGGTCTACAACTGAAAGGAATCTCAGCAGCAAGTGTCTAATTTCCCTGCAGTGCCATTGGAGGAGAAGTGAAAAATTACACCACACCTATTGAATGAATGGTCTTGCTGAGTTAGGTAAGGACATGCTCTTACAGAGCGCTATGCTCCTAGTAGACACTATCTACTCTACGTAAATATATGAGAGTCCTAAGTATTCCCTAACAGGTATTAATACATACAAAACTAAAACATTTAAAAGTCCTGAATTCGTATTTTAGTGTTTTTACCTTCCCGCATTTTATATGAAAGCTTTTATTCTGTATCTTACCTTTTTTCCATCTTTTTTTGTTAGCAAATTGAAATGATTTTCACATAATAATGTCATTTGTACTATGACTCCTTCAAATATCATTTCCCCGCTTAAATGATATTTTTCCTTTCTTTAGATATCTAGTTTAAAAGGATTCTTTGAATATCTTAACCATGCTAGATGTATTTTACTATTTTCATTTACTTTAAACTAAGTCTCTTTCAAGATCCACTATGTTTGTATAATAACTCTCTGGGCTATTGCACTAACCTTTTAATATTCATTATACAATTTTTATTAAACCAATTAAACCCATTTTTCACACACCCCCTAATGGTTTTCATCTTTCATTTCACCATGAAACTTGTTCTTTTTTGTTAACTTTCCTTTTAATATTCCTATAAACTGTTTTACAGCTTGATTTATCTTATCATTTGCCACAATATTCATTACTTTCCAGTAGTTGGAGGAAATAGCTACAAAACTGAAAGCTATATAAGAAGGAAAATAAGGCAAAGATTTTATATTGCTCATTAGTTTCTGTTGAAATGACATTTATTTATCTTCCCTTTACCATTTAGACTTTTGTTATGGGATTATGATGAAGATTCCTGTTCATTTGTATCCACTTTTTCTTTGTTTTACAGTAGACTTCAAAAATCTTATAAAAGTTCAGGACCTTGGACAGCAGCAGCTACAAAGTCAGTTTTTCCAGAATATTAGCTGCCACTCAGTGGTGTCTTTCTGCATTATTTAGTAATTTGACATTACTGTGGCAGCCAATCACAGATGTCATGCATCCAAAAAGCGCTACTTTGTTCACAAGTTAAGATAACACATCATCAATGAATAAAGATGACCAGAAAATGGATACTCACAAACAAACAAAGCTTCTTTATTTATAGATAACTAATATATCCAAGATAATGGTTAAAAGATCAGGTAAAAAGCATTGCACCCTTAGTCATAACTTAGTTCAAGACTAAGGCTAGGTTCCCAACATGAGATTTTGTTTCATTTTTTACGCTGAGTGTTTTTGCTACATCAAAAATGCAATGTCTAACAGTTCTAGGAAAGTAGATGGGATTTATAGAAATGAGTTAGTATAGAAGAGAGAGGTAAGATGGAAGAGAAATATGTGCACACCCAATATAAAGATTAATTAATAGAGTTGAGCGACTTTTGTTTTTTTAGGGTCGAGTTTCGTTTCGTGAAACCCGACTTTTCCAAAAGTCGGGTCGAGCAAGATCGTCCGATTATAGGGAAAAGTCAGGGTCGTCCCGAAACACGAAACCCAATGTAAGTCAATGGGGAATAAAAGTCGGCAGTGACAGGAGGACAGGAAACACACCTACAGTGCCCATTTGAATGCCAAAAGCATCAATTCTTCTTACTTAAGCTTGTCAACCTTAATTAACTTCATAATACAAGTTACACACTGAAAAATGGGGGTTATTTGGCTAAAGTTGTGGGGGGGGGAGGGCTGGCTGCAGGTTTTCATGTGCCCTGGGCGAAAGAGCGCCCCTTTAACACATACCACAACTCATCATGCTCCGATACGGCAGAGAAATAGCGGTATAGTACAATGAAAAATACCTCACTTTTTACATCTCATGACGAGGCCCATCTATTTCTCCATACAGAATCATTGGTCCCATATAATGTTTGAAACAGTATATGATGAGCTCCACATAATGCTACAGTATATGTTGGTCCCCATGGATGAAGCTCCACTGTCTTATGGGCCCAAATAATGCTCCAAACATAATGGGCCCCATTTCTAATGCTCTAGTGTATAATGGGCCCTGTAAATGCTGCTCCAGTGTCTGATGTCCACCTTTGGAATGTTCCAGTGTATGGTGGGCCCCATCTATCATTCTCCAGAGTATAGTGCTCCCCAAAAATTGCTGTCCCAACATTGAAAACAATCAAATAAGTCTCCTCGCTAGGGAATCCCTGTACTAGTCTAGACTCCTTGTCGTCCCCATCTTCCATCTCACTGCACAGTATTTCAACTTTGCAAGTGCTGTGATCCTGGGCAAGCAGGGGGGGCCCACTCGTTGGCGACGGCACTGGCACAGGGCCCCTGATAGTACGGTGGTGTGTCTGATGGCGGGTGGGCCGAACCTGCACTTTCATCTGCAGCTTCCTCTTTGTCACCGTGTAAGATGGAACTGTATATGGGAAGGGTAACCTGAGTTTCATCAGGGTCAGATTCAGGCCGGGTAGCGTGCGAGGGGAATGTAGTGGTCTGGGTCAATGTACCAGCAGATTCATCGAGCAGTGGCTGGGCATCAGTGCACTTGTGTCGCCCCCAGGAGTACGGTCGCCACAGTGGCATTACCTTCTTCCTAGGGAGTGTGATGTCATGCTTGGGAGCAACGAACGATCTCTCTAGCAGGTTAACTGATTGGGCGGCGTTATTCCCACGAGTCATGACCCTCCAAACAGCGTTCATGAAGGCAAAGTGTTTGTTTTATGTGGGCAGTATGGTTGCAAAGCTGAACCTTAAAGGAATGTCCAGAAGGGCACCACCAGGAGTGGAGCCTACGGTTAAATTCGACTCCACCTGGGAAACCTCAACCATGCCAGCTACAGAACAGATGCACACATTGCAAGCTTAATTCCGTTAACGAACGAGACTCCGTCATGCCCCGCGGTCCGAGTCCGGCTTACTAAAGGGACACGTGAGGCTCTGGCACATGAGATTGGCCAATAACTGGTGTGTCATGCCCTTACATGTCCGTGGCTGCATGTGCGCTACACTGAAAAGGCCAGCGTTTGTCGCTTACAGGTGCAGATAACCCGCTGAACAACATTAGTGATGGGGATCACTGATTACAATTATTACCCGCGAACAATGATTTCCCAGTAAGTGCAGGTCAACCGCAGTTCCGGAATTAGGCCTAACCGTCATTCCTGAAGAAATGAAAAACTTACGTGTGCAAACCACAGGTGCTATAGCTTGCTTAACAGCTCGCCAGCCGTTCTCACACCCAGTATGGATTACACGTGATTGCACAAAGGTGAGAAAGGGTACCGTATCCCCAGATAACATGTATGGATAGCGTACACATTCAAAATATATGTCTATACATCAGGAGGCAGGCTCAGACGGTGTTAGGCCCAGTATGGATTGCACGTGATTGCACAAAGGTTAGAAAGGGTACCGTATCCCCGGATAACATGTATGGATAGCGTACACATTCAAAATATATGTCTCAGGAGGCAGGCTCAGACGGTGTTAGGCCCAGTATGGATTGCACGTGATTGCACAAAGGTCAGAAAGGGTACCGTATCCCCGGATAACATGTATGGATAGCGTACACATTCAAAATATATGTCTCAGGAGGCAGGCTCAGACGGTGTTAGGCCCAGTATGGATTGCACGTGATTGCACAAAGGTTAGAAAGGGTACCGTATCCCCAGTTAACATGTATGGATAGCGCACACATTCAAAATATATGTCTCAGGAGGCAGGCTCAGACGGTGTTAGGCCCAGTATGGATTGCACGTGATTGCACAAAGGTTAGAAAGGGTACCGTATCCCCTGATAACAAGTATGGATAGCATACACATTCAAAATATATGTCTATACATCAGGAGGCAGGCTCAGACGGTGTTAGGCCCAGTATGGATTGCACGTGATTGCACAAAGGTTAGAAAGGTTACCGTTTCCCCGGATAACATGTATGGATAGCGTACACATTCAAAATATATGTATCAGGAGGCAGGCTCAGACGGTGTTAGGCCCAGTATGGATTGCACGTGATTGCACAAAGGTTAGAAAGGGTACCGTATCCCCGGATAACATGTATGGATAGCGTACACATTCAAAATATATGTCTCAGGAGGCAGGCTCAGACGGTGTTAGGCCCAGTATGGATTGCACATGATTGCACAAAGGTTAGAAAGGGTACCGTGTCCCCAGATAACATGTATGGATAGCTTACACATTCAAAATATATGTCTCAGGAGGCAGGCTCAGACGGTGTTAGGCCCAGTATGGATTGCACGTGATTGCACAAAGGTTAGAAAGGGTACCGTATCCCCAGATAACATGTATGGATAGCGTACACATTCAAAATATATGTCTCAGGAGGCAGGCTCAGACGGTGTTAGGCCCAGTATGGATTGCACGTGATTGCACAAAGGTTAGAAAGGGTACCGTATCCCCGGATAACATGTATGGATAGCGTACACATTCAAAATATATGTCTCAGGAGGCAGGCTCAGACGGTGTTAGGCCCAGTATGGATTGCACGTGATTGCACAAAGGTTAGAAAGGGTACCGTATCCCCGGATAACATGTATGGATAGCGTACACATTCAAAATATATGTCTCAGGAGGCAGGCTCAGACGGTGTTAGGCCCAGTATGGATTGCACGTGATTGCACAAAGGTTAGAAAGGGTACCGTTTCCCCGGATAACATGTATGGATAGCGTACACATTCAAAATATATGTCTATACATCAGGAGGCAGGCTCAGACGGTGTCAGGCACAGTATGGATTTGACGGCCCAGATTACACAGCGGAGGAGCAGGGAGAGGTAAAGATTGCAAATGCTGGGGCTCTGCCCAAGCAAGGGGGGCCCACTCGTGGGCGTCGGTACTGGCACTGGGCTCCTCATAGTACAGCGGTGTGTCTGACGGCGGGTGTGCACCACCACCGTCAGAGACACTTGATTGCACTATGAGGGACCCTGTGCCAGTGCCCGCGCCCAAGAGTCGGCCTACCCACCTGTCCAGGGCAACGGCACTCGCACGGTGTCGTGCGCTAGGTGGTGACCCCGGCCATGGGGGGGAGGCAGCACAGTTAGGGAGTTTTAGAAAGTGGCATATGTTGATGTTGGACATTCAGCTGATGCAAAAGGCGAAATAGGTGAAGTCCCAGGAAGAGGTGGACCAAAGCAAGCCATTTTTCTGTCACCCTATGTGTCATCAGTAGAGTTGAGCGATACCGTCCGATACTTCAAAGTATCGGATCGGAATGGATCGGCCGATCTTAAAAAAAAGTATAGGTATCACCGATTCCGATACCGGAAGTCCCATTCAAGTCTATGGGACTTCCGGTATCGGAATAAGAAAAACCCTGTTTTTGCCTTGTACAGCCTCTCTGGGGTCTGTACGGGCCTTTCAGGGGGCTGTGCCGGCCTGCCAGGGGGTCTGTGCAGGCTCCGGTGGTCTGTGCCGGCCTGCCGGGGGGCTGTACCGGCCTGCCGGTGGTCTGTGCAGGCTCCGGTGGGCTGTGCCGGCCTGCCGGGGGGCTGTGCTGGCCTGCCGGTGGTCTGTGCAGGCTCCGGTGGGCTGTGCCGGCCTGCCGGGGGGCTGTGCTGGCCTGCCGGTGGTCTGTGCAGGCTCCGGTGGGCTGTGCCGGCCTGCCGGGGGGCTGTGCCGGCCTGCCGGTGGTCTGTGCAGGCTTCGGGGGTCTGTGCAGGCATCGTCCGATGGGACTACAAGTCCCATCGGGCGATGCCTGCTACCATGACAGTGATTGACACATTAGCCAATGATGGGAGAGTAGTATTCCCATCATCCGGCTAATGTGTTGAATGTAAAAAAAAAAAAAAATTACATGCTACATACATGCTACATACATACAATATGCATACTACATACATGCTACATTCATACTACATACTACATACATGCTACATTCATACTACATATATACTACATGCAACATACATACTACATATATACTACATGCATGCAACATGCATACTACATATATACTACATGCAACATACATACTACATATATACTACATGCATGCAACATGCATACTACATATATACTACATGCTACATACATACTACATATATGCTACATACATACTACATATATACTACATGCATGCTACATACATACTGCATGCTACATACATACTACATGCTACATACATACCACATACATACTACATACATACTACATGCATGCTACATGCATGCTACATGCTACATACATAACACATATATACTACATGCATGCTACATACATACTACATGCTACATACATACCACATACATACTACATACATACTACATACATACTACATGCATGCTACATACATACTACATGCTACATACATACTACATATATACTACATGCATGCTACATACATACTACATGCTACATACATACTACATATATACTACATGCATGCTACATACATACTACATACATACTTACATGCATGCTACATACATACTACATGCTACATACATACCACATACATACTACATATATACTACATGCATGCTACATACATACTGCATGCTACATGCATGCTACATACATACTACATACATACTACATGCTACATACATACCACATATATACTACATACATACTACATACAATACATTCATACAATACATACATAGACATACAGTACATATAACATAGAGTAACATACTTACCAATACTTGTCACATTGTTCCCCGAAGCCATTGTCTTTTACGGAATAAATATTAACATAAACCACAAAAATACTCACCCACGATCCGAAGCAGTCCACGAGTGTGTCCCACGACGATCTTGGGTAGAGAACTGCAGCATCAGCTGATGCTGCCATTCTCTACGGGCTGCAGGAATCCAATGACGGAAGGTAGGTATCCTTCCGCACTGTATTTCTCCGCCACTTAAAAAAAAAAAGTCCCTAGTCTCACTTTATGCCATTGCTGTGTGGAAATTTCCCACGCAGCAATGGCATAAAGTGAGACTAGGGACTTTTTTTTTTTTAAGTGGCGGAGGAATACAGTGCGGAAGGATACCTACCTTCCATCATTGGATTCCTGCAGCCCGTAGAGAACGGCAGCATCAGCTGATGCTGCAGTACTCTACCCAAGATCGTCGTGGGACACACTTGTGGACTGCTTCGGATCGTGGGTGAGTATTTTTGTGGTTTGTTATGTTAATATTTATTCCGTAAAAGACAATGGCTTCGGGGAACAATGTGACAAGTATTGGTAAGTATGTTACTCTATGTTATATGTACTGTATGTCTATGTATGTATTGTATGAATGTATTGTATGTAGTATGTATGTAGTATATATGTGGTATGTAGCATGTAGTATGTACTGTATGTAGTATGTATGTAGCATGCATGTAGCATGCAGTATGTATGTAGCATGCATGTAGTATATATGTAGTATGTATGTAGCATGTAGCATGTAGTATGTATGTAGTATGTATGTGGTATGTATGTAGCATGTAGTATGTATGTAGCATGCATGTAGTATGTATGTAGTATGTATGTAATATATATGTAGTAAGTATGTAGCATGTAGTATGTATGTAGCATGCATGTAGTATATATGTAGTATGTATGTAGCATGTAGTATGTATGTAGCATGCATGTAGTATGTATGTAGTATGTATGTAGTATGTATGTGGTATGTATGTAGCATGTAGTATGTATGTAGCATGCATGTAGTATATATGTGTTATGTATGTAGCATGCATGTAGTATGTATGTAGTATGTATGTAGTATGTATGTGGTATGTATGTAGCATGCATGTAGTATGTATGTAGTATATATGTGGTATGTATGTAGTATGTATGTAGTATGTGTGTAGCATGCAGTATGTATGTAGCATGTATGTAGCATGTATGTAGTATGTATGTAGTATATATGTAGTATGTATGTAGCATGTAGTATGTATGTAGCATGCATGTAGTATATATGTAGTATGTATGAAGCATGTAGTATGTATGTAGCATGCATGTAGTATGTATGTAGTATATATGTAGTATATATGTAGTATGCATGAAGCATGTAGTATGTATGTAGCATGCATGTAGTATATATGTAGTATGTATGTAGCATGTAGTATGTATGTAGCATGCATGTAGTATGTATGTAGTATGTATGTAGTATGTATGTAGCATGTAGTATGTATGTAGCATGCATGTAGTATATATGTGTTATGTATGTAGCATGCATGTAGTATGTATGTAGTATGTATGTAGTATGTATGTAGTATGTATGTGGTATGTATGTGGTATGTATGTAGTATGTATGTAGTATGTATGTAGTATGTATGTAGCATGCATGTAGTATATATGTGGTATGTATGTAGTATGTATGTAGTATGTATGTAGCATGCAGTATGTATGTAGCATGCATGTAGTATGTATGTAGCATGTAGTATGTATGTAGCATGCATGTAGTATATATGTAGTATGTATGTAGCATGTAATATGTATGTAGCATGCATGTAGTATGTATGTAGTATGTATGTAGTATTTTTTTTTTTTTTAACATTTAACACATTAGCCGGATGATGGGACTACTACTGTCCCATCATTGGCTAATGTGTCAATCACTGTCATGGTAGCAGGCATCGCCAGATGGGACTTATAGTCCCATCGGACGATGCTTGCACAGACCCCCGGACATCAGCACAGCCCCCGGCAGGCCGGCACAGCCCCCCGGCAGGCCGGTACAGACCCCCACAGGGTGCACAGACCACGGGCAGGCCGGCACAGCCCCCCGGCAGACCGGTACAGACCCCCACAGGGTGCACAGACCACCGGCAGGCCGGCACAGCCCCCCGGCAGGCCGGTACAGACCCCGGGCAGTCCACACAGCCCCCCGGCAGGCCGGCAGAGACCCCCAGAAGGCCCGAAATGACGGCGCATCATGATGCGCACACACCGCGCATCATGATGACGTCATTTCGGCTGTCAATCAACTTTGAACTTCCGATTCCGATGCCGACTTCCGATATTGAAAAAATATCGGAAGTCGGTATCGGAATTCCGATACAGCAAGTATCGGCCGATACCCGATACTTGCGGTATCGGAATGCTCAACACTAGTCATCAGGGGAAGGTGGGACAAAATCCTTGGAAACCCATGCGTGGTTCATTTTAATGAAGGTTAGATCATCCACATTTTGGGTTGACAGACGGGTCCTTTTTTCTGTCAGGATTGATCCAGCTGCACTGAAGACTCTTTCCGATAGCACACTTGCAGCTGGGCAAGCGAGCTCCTGTAAGGCATATTGGGCCAATTCAGGCCAGGTGTCCAGTTTAGCGGCCCAATAGTCAAAGGGGAATGACCTGTGTGGGAGAACATCGATATGGGAGGAAAAGTAGTTTGTAACCATAGTTGACAACTGCTGTCTCCTGTCACTTTCCATCGATGCAGTATTACCAGTTGTGTGAGCGGTATTTGAAAAATCAGTCCACAACATTGTCATGAAACCCCTGTCTCCAACGCCACTTCTGCTGTGTGCACCACGAACACCTCTGCCAAGCTGCCCCCGGCCCGTACGGCTCGTGTGAGAACCATCACCGCTGCTGTGTGCTGGGAATGCCTCAAGCAACCGATTTACCAGAGTTGCTTGTTTATTAGCCAATATTAGGTCAAGGTTCTCCTGTGGCATGATGTTTTGTAATTTGCCTTTATAGCGTGGATCCAGGATGCTGGCCAACCAGTAGTCATCATCGTTCATCATTTTGGCAATGCGGGGGTCCCTTTTTAGGATCCGCAAGGCATAAACTGACATGTGGGCCAATGTTCCCAGTGTCAATGATGCACTGCGAGTGCTGGGTGGAGGAGCACTTTCTGGCAAATCCACATCCCTCCAGTCACGCACAAACCCTGTACCAGACCTTGCCACGCCAACATTTTCACTTGCCCCACAAGATGCATCCTCCTCCCCTAAGTAATCATCCCCATCATCATCCTCCTCCTCCTCTTCTTCCTCCACCTCGTCCAGGAGAGGTCCCTGAGCAGACAATGGCTGAATGTCATCAAGGATTCCCTCCTCCTCTTCCTCCTCATCAACATTGGCTGCAGACGCCTGCTCCTTAAGGTGCGTCAAAGTTTGCATGAGCAGACGCATAAGTGGGATGCTCATGCTTAGGATGGCGTCGTCTGCGCTTACCAGCCGTGTGCATTCCTCAAAACACTGAAGGACTTTACAGAGGTCTTTCAGCTTCGACCACTGCACACCTGTCAACTCCATGTCTGCTCTCAAAGTGCCTGGCCGTGTATCCTCCCACAAATGCATTATGGCCTGCCTCTGCTCGCACAGCCGCTCCACCATGTGCAGGGTGGAGTTCCACCTTGTTGCAATGTCGATAATGAGGCGGTGGTTGGGAAGGTGGAGCAATCGCTGCAGCTTCTGCATACGAATGGAGTGTACAGGCGACCGGCGGATGTGCGCGCACAGTCTTCGCACCTTCTGGAGCAGGGCTGTTAACTCCGGATAATTTTTGAGGAAGCACTGCACCACCAGGTTCAAGGTGTGAGCCAAGCAAGGTATGTGGCTGAGTTTTGAAAGGGCTATGGCTGCCACAAAATTACGGCCGTTATCACTAACTACCTTGCCTGCCTCAAGATGTACACTGCCCAGCCATGACTCAGTTTGTCGCTTCAAGTACTCGGCCAGCACCTCGGCGGTGTGTCTGTTGCCCAAACACATCATCTGCAACACAGCCTGCTGATGCTTTCCACTAGCTGCTTGATAGGGGGAAACATCGTGTGCAACAGTGGCAGCTGCAGATGGAGTGCTCGTACGACTGCGCTCTGTGGACGAGCTTTCGCTTCTGGAGGAGGAGGAGGAGGGTCGAACGCCTACAGCCAACTGTTTCCTATACCGTGGGCTAGGCAGCACTGTCCCACCACCGCTGTCCCCTGTGGACCCTGCATCCACCACATTAACCCAGTGCGCAGTGATGGACACATAACGGCCCTGGCCATGCCGACTGGACTATGCATCAGTTGTGAGGTGCACCTTTCCGCTCACTGACTGCTTGAGTGCATGGACAATGCGGTCTTTCACATGATGGTGGAGGGCTGGGATGGCTTTGCGAGAGAAGAAGTGGCGACTGGGCAGGTCATAGCGTGGTACTACAAAGGCCATGAGTTCGCAGAAAGCTGTGCTTTCCACCAACCGAAAGGGCATCATCTCAAACGAGATTAGTTTGGCAATGTGGGCGTTCAAACCCAGTGTACGCGGATAAGAGACTGAGTACCTTCTTGACCTACTCATAGTGTCTGGGAGGGTGAGCTGGACTTGAGAGCTGCATATGGTGGAAGTAGCGGTGGACAGGGCGGACTGAGAGAGGGTTGATGATGGTGATGGAGTTGGTGTTCTTTCTGATGGCCTAGAATCAGTCTTTCGTTGATATAACAGTGGGATTCCCTGACTGCTGTGGCCTTGCAACAACACCTCAACATTTGCTGCTGTGCTAACCGGTGGGCTTACAGTGGGGGAAACAATGTAGCGTTGCTGACTACCTTCGTTGTGATCAGTTGCACATGTCGCACTTGAGGTTTGGTGTTGTGTCCACGCTTGCAAGTGCATGCTGGTTAAATGTCTAAGCATGCAACTGGTATTCAAATTTTTCAGATTTTTCCCTCGGCTAAAGGTCTTTGCGCACTTCTTACAGATAACCTTGGCCTGATCATGAGGATTTTGTTCAAAAAAGTGCCACACTGCACTCTTCCTACTTTGGCAGACATTTTGCGGCCTAGCACGCTGTGATCTTTTGACCCTCTGGACAAGCTGTCCAGCAACTCTTTTGATGTTTGGAACCTGTCTTTGGAGTGCTCCGGGCCTGCCAGATAACAGCTGTTGCGATGTCGATGTCTGCTGTGGATGCTCCTCATCTGAGCTATTGGAAGCAGCACCCTCTTCCCCCAATGGATGCCAATCTGGGTCAACAACTGGGTCATCCATCACCTCCTCTTCTATGTCATGTGCACCTTCCTCTGTGTCACCGTGTATGGAGGTATAGTGTGCGGGAAGGGGCACCTGAGTCTCATCAGGGTCAGAATCTGGCTCTGTACACTGCGAGGACAATGTAGTGCTCTGAGTGAATGTACCAGCAGAATCATCCATCAGCGGCTGTGCATCAGTGCACTCCATGTCAGATTCATCTTGGCCTGGGTAATTCACCATTTCACTTGATAATCCAGGCATGGTATGTGAAAACAGCTCCATGGAGTAATCAGTAGTATGGCCTGCGTCATCCTTCAATCTTGGTTGGGGTGAAGGACACAAGGAAAGGTGTGGTTCATGAACATGAGCCTCCAATGACGACTCAGTGCTTTTACTTTTTACAACTGAAGAAGAGGAGGCGATAGAGCTGGAGGCTGAGTCAGCAATGTAAGACAAAACTTTTTCCTGATGCTCTGCCTTTAAAAGCGGTTTGCCAACTCCGAGAAAACTAAGTGTTCGAGGCCTTATGTAGCCAGACGATGATGCAGGCTCAACACCTCCTGCATTCAGTCCTATTTTGCTCTTGCCACTACCATCAGATCCACCACTAACACCATCATTACCAACTGCCAACCCCCGCCCAATTCCACGGCCACTTCCACCAGCCTTCCTCATTTTTGTAGAAATGTAGACAAAATCCAACAAACTATATAGTAATGTAAAACAAGGTACAAGGTGTCTATAGGACAGGGGAGATTTTGAATTTCTGCAGACACTTGTGGACACTGGACACTTTTGGATTGTGTGAGGCCCAATGAATATCTGAGTGCTATGTGACAGGCTCGATGGCACAGCTGTGACCAAAGTGACTAGAGGATAAGGGAGATTTTGAATCTCTGCACACACTTTTGGACACTGGACACTTTTGGATTGTGTGAGGCCCAATGAATATCTGAGCGCTATGTCACAGGCTCGATGGCACAGCTGTGACCAAAGTGACTAGAGGATAAGGGAGATTTTGAATCTCTGCACACACTTTTGGACACTGGACACTTTTGGATTGTGTGAGGCCCAATGAATATCTGAGCGCTATGTCACAGGCTCGATGGCACAGCTGTGACCAAAGTGACTAGAGGATAAGGGAGATTTTGAATCTCTGCACACACTTTTGGACACTGGACACTTTTGGATTGTGTGAGGCCCAATGAGTATCTGAGCGCTATGTCACAGGCTCGATGGCACAGCTGTGACCAAAGTGACTAGAGAATAAGGGAGATTTTGAATCTCTGCACACACTTTTGGACACTGGACACTTTTGGATTGTGTGAGGCCCAATGGATATCTGAGCGCTATGTCACAGGCTCGATGGCACAGCTGTGACCAAAGTGACTAGAGGATAAGGGAGATTTTGAATCTCTGCACACACTTTTAGACACTGGACACTTTTGGATTGTGTGAGGCCCAATGAATATCTGAGCGCTATGTGACAGGCTTGATGGCACAGCTGTGACCAAAGTGACTAGAGGATAAGGGAGATTTTGAATCTCTGCACACACTTTTGGACACTGGACACTTTTGGATTGTGTGAGGCCCAATGAATATCTGAGCGCTATGTGACAGGCTCGATGGCACAGCTGTGACCAAAGTGACTAGAGGATAAGGGAGATTTTGAATCTCTGCACACACTTTTGGACACTGGACACTTTTGGATTGTGTGAGGCCCAATGAATATCTGAGCGCTATGTGACAGGCTCGATGGCACAGCTGTGACCAAAGTGACTAGAGGATAAGGGAGATTTTGAATCTCTGCACACACTTTTGGACACTGGACACTTTTGGATTGTGTGAGGCCCAATGAATATCTGAGCGCTATGTGACAGGCTCGATGGCACAGCTGTGACCAAAGTGACTAGAGGATAAGGGAGATTTTGAATCTCTGCACACACTTTTGGACACTGGACACTTTTGGATTGTGTGAGGCCCAATGAATATCTGAGCGCTATGTGACAGGCTCGATGGCACAGCTGTGACCAAAGTGACTAGAGGATAAGGGAGATTTTGAATCTCTGCACACACTTTTGGACACTGGACACTTTTGGATTGTGTGAGGCCCAATGAGTATCTGAGCGCTATGTCACAGGCTCGATGGCACAGCTGTGACCAAAGTGACTAGAGAATAAGGGAGATTTTGAATCTCTGCACACACTTTTGGACACTGGACACTTTTGGATTGTGTGAGGCCCAATGGATATCTGAGCGCTATGTCACAGGCTCGATGGCACAGCTGTGACCAAAGTGACTAGAGGATAAGGGAGATTTTGAATCTCTGCACACACTTTTAGACACTGGACACTTTTGGATTGTGTGAGGCCCAATGAATATCTGAGCGCTATGTGACAGGCTCGATGGCACAGCTGTGACCAAAGTGACTAGAGGATAAGGGAGATTTTGAATCTCTGCACACACTTTTGGACACTGGACACTTTTGGATTGTGTGAGGCCCAATGAATATCTGAGCGCTATGTCACAGGCTCGATGGCACAGCTGTGACCAAAGTGACTAGAGGATAAGGGAGATTTTGAATCTCTGCACACACTTTTGGACACTGGACACTTTTGGATTGTGTGAGGCCCACTGATATCTGAGCGCTATGTCACAGGCTCGATGGCACAGCTGTGACCAAAGTGACTAGAGGATAAGGGAGATTTTGAATCTCTGCACACACTTTTAGACACTGGACACTTTTGGATTGTGTGAGGCCCAATGAATATCTGAGCGCTATGTGACAGGCTCGATGGCACAGCTGTGACCAAAGTGACTAGAGGATAAGGGAGATTTTGAATCTCTGCACACACTTTTGGACACTGGACACTTTTGGATTGTGTGAGGCCCAATGAATATCTGAGCGCTATGTGACAGGCTCGATGGCACAGCTGTGACCAAAGTGACTAGAGGATAAGGGAGATTTTGACTTTCTGCAGACACTTGTGGACACTGGACACTTTTGGATTGTGTGAGGCCCACTGATATCTGAGCGCTATGTCACAGGCTCGATGGCACAGCTGTGACCAAAGTGACTAGAGGATAAGGGAGATTTTGAATCTCTGCACACACTTTTGGACACTGGACACTTTTGGATTGTGTGAGGCCCAATGAATATCTGAGCGCTATGTGACAGGCTCGATGGCACAGCTGTGACCAAAGTGACTAGAGGATAAGGGAGATTTTGAATCTCTGCACACACTTTTGGACACTGGACACTTTTGGATTGTGTGAGGCCCACTGATATCTGAGCGCTATGTCACAGGCTCGATGGCACAGCTGTGACAAAAGTGACTAGAGGATAAGGGAGATTGGATTGCTTTAAAAAGCAGTTTGCGGAGCAGTGGGTAAACAGCAATGCAGAAATGTCAGGAAGCCTTAGAAGGCAGCCCAACAACCAACACCACTGATACACCACTATATAGCCTCCCCTTGCACTGCACACACAGTGACTGGTGTGTTGTGCAGGCCAAATCGCTAGCAGCAGAAGCAGGTTTTTTGTCTTCTTCCCTGCCTAACGCTCTCCCTACAGAATCAGCAACCTATCCCTATACTGAGATCGGCAGAAGTAAGATGGCGGTCGGCGTGCACGCCCTTTTATACCCCCTGTGACGCCCACCAAAGCAAGCCAATCACTTGCATGCCCTTCTGAAAGATGGTGGTGACCCCTGCCTATGTCATCACGTTGCCCACAGTGTCCGTGGATCCTGATTGGCTGAAAAAGAGCGCAAAACAAACTTTTGAAACACGACTTTGGCGCGTAAGTCGCCGACCTCGTGGCCGACCTCATCCTAGGGTCGGGTTTCGTTTCATGAAACCCGACTTTGCCAAAAGTCGGCGACCTTTGAATTTTTTCGACCCGTTTCGCTCAACTCAATTAATGTGGAAGTACATAAGAACTAGAGACATATACACTACATCAGTAAGACAAGCAACTGAACACATTTACCCTAAATACCTTGGCAACTACAATATATATATTCATTCTCTTGTCTTACTGATGTAGTGTATATGTCTCTAGTTCTTATTTATTTACACATTGCTTTATTTATATGCATTGATCCTTTATATTATGCATATTTTCTACTCTTGTCAACTATGTGGAACGTACATATTTTGAACCAGGGTCTTATACTCATTTATAGTCTATCTTTTGGAGTGGCATTCATTGGACTACCTTATCCAAGCCCCCATCCCCCTTTTTTCATGTATATATATGGAAATGTTTATATCAATTTGATGTCTGTTGTTTTTTACCTGTTTAATTTATCTAACAGTTGTATGACAAAGAAACTTGTGTATCTATGCCAGATTTCGAATGACAATTAAAATTCTATAATGAAGCACCTACACCCAATTACTAAGATTCAAATTGAGTAAAATTGCCAATGAAAAGCGCAACATTTTTTTTTCATTTATTTACATTCAAAAGATGTTTGTAAAAGGCCAAACTTTGCTTCTAAGACTAAGTCAAAGTCTTTAACAATGTGTGCATCCTGTTGATATATCTATTTAGGTAAGTGATTGTTACTAAGTGTTAATAGAACTACCTAAATTATGAAATATGATAAATTAAAGTAAAAGGGTTGTCCACTACCTGAAAAACCCATTTTTCAATGCGGTAGTAACCATGTAAAATAAAAATACCACATAATGACCTCCCATACTGACGCCATTCCAATAATGTCTCCGGATGATCATGTTACAATATTATGCCACATGAGCCATAGAGCCAGTGAGAAGCCACTATTAGCTGCTAAAACTCTTACTTCTTTTACTTGTCAGAGATACACAACTTTGGAAACACCTTGGACAAATGGGAGTAGCAAGCGGGTACTGACTGGTTACATGTGAGCATGGCATAACACTGGCATGGTACAGGTACAGACAATGAGTATATGGCATTTTATTATATAAGTATATGGCGTATTTATTTTACAAGGGGACTACTTCATTCAAAAAGGGTTTGTCCTGAGAGTGAAAGAGAAAAAATTAGCTTGAGCCTTCTGTTGGTATTAAGACTCATGCCTTTCATTACAAAGCAGTGATTTTTGTATGTGACTGCAGTGCAAAATTGGAATCTGCTTCAGCTTCTAAGTTCTAAAAAACTGAAGTCTGAACTGAGAAAGTAAATTAATGTGTATGCACAATGTAAGTGCATATTAACACATGACCATTAACCAGAGAAAACAAAAAGCAAAAAACACAAATATCCTGAAATAAAAAGTAAAAAATAAACTGCAAATAATGCATAAAGGTAATAATAATAATACGGGTATTTAGTAAACATAATTTTGATCAAAATAATGTACAAGCCATCCCGCCACATCACGGCAACCCTTGTGGGACAGTCCTACTCTACTATTTAAAACCTTTTCACTAGCCAAGTGACGTGAATGTTAGCAAGGATCGAAGGACTGACCCACTAGTAAAACCATAGGCCAGACTGGATGGCTTTGCCAGCTCAGAAAGAGGCGTGGTGGGATGGCTTGTACATTATTTTGATCAAAATTATGTTTACTAAATATCCTTATTATTATTATTACTTTTATGCATTATTTGCAGTTTATATTTTACTTTTTACTTCAGGATATTTGTGTTTTTTGCTTTTTGTTTAGCTTCTAAGTTCTGCAGGATGGTAAGCAAAATACATGCTTCTGAAATCTACATTTTTATCATATACCACAAAAAAGGTTTGCATTGCATAATTTTGTAGACTAGATTAATAAAAAATTAGGCATATACATAAAATTTAAAAGGGTTGTCTGGGACTTTTACAGTGATAGACTGTGCGAATAACTAGGAGATGGTCGTACAGTACTTAGTCACAGCCACTATACAGCTGGTGGATCTATTCTGTGCAGGTATACAACTGAGCACATCCAGCCACCACCAGCACTGAAAACAAATAATAGCGGGGTTAGGTGGAGTGGTCCTGGGTGTTTGACCACCATCAATCAATGTAAAAGTTCCAGACAACTCCTTTAAGTATTTTAGATGGATATTAATTCAAAATTTACTTTAAATTTGTATCTGTACATTAGTATCCTTCTGCCAAACACCACCATTGGTATATAATGCACTGTATGCCAATTTTTTATTGCATTTGTGCTTTTTTTGTCTAATTTTTAGTGTTTCTTGCCTGTCTATTTGTGCCTTATTTTTGTATTACTTTATATTTGGTATGGTGGGGAGGATTTAAGAATTTGAGAAACTTACAGCTGGTAAACTAACTGCTTGTTCTTAAAAAGTCACAAAATGTTTGAGCAAAATCATGTTACATCAGTTGTGGCCATTTATGTTAGGGCTGGCGGAACGCACCAAATAATAAAATAATAGTAAGGTGCATTCGCAGCCCGGGGTCCACCGTGCAGGGGTGGTAAACTGCTGCTTAGTAATGGCGGAAGTATAAAGCGGTATACAAGAGGTCACACGTGGGTTAAAGTCACCCAGTGTGAACAGAAGCGAACTCTGTTACGACACAGAGCCGCGCCACCGCTGAACATAAATGCTGGGGCCTGTTAAAATCACAGCACTCGGCAAGAGAGCGCTCAGTATGCGGTCACAGAACTTAGCCCCAAGGACATGAGGTCTGAGTCCCTCTAGACTTACTGAGCGTGCGGCATCGCACCTGCAGATGCCACTATAGCTGCTGACTAAGGTGGAGTGTCAAGCACGTGCACCGTGGCATACAGAGCCACTGGTGGACACTGATTTTAGTCTCAGACACTGCCTCTACCTACACCTAAGCCTGGACACTTTACAGGCTAGGCTGCACAACACTTGCGTACCAATGGTAGGGGTTTCAAATGAGACATGCATACAACACTCACTCCTCATAGTCTGGTAATGCAGTCTATACCAGCGCATAGCCGAGCGACCATGCAAACCTTTTATAGTCGCGTCCTTCCGGGACCTTCCTGACCTTTCTGATGGTCCAATCTGAACTGGAGAAGGACCTAAGCATGTGACCTCTGATCTCCAATGAGATCTCATCCTACGAGCATGCTCAGTGGACCAAAAGGAGGACTTAGTCCCTGGAGTAGCTCGCTGCTGACCAGCATACGTTGCTATAGCTGGACCAGAGGTGGCAGCAGCAACCAAACCCACAGGGCTAGTCTGGGCAGAGCACTGGACCGACAAGTCTCCTGAGCAGCCTCCTCTGCGGCTGGAGAGGAATGGGAGACCGCCGAAAGCAAGGCTCGGGTTTCCCACTGTGCAGCGACAGTAACCCGACGCCTAACAATTTAGGCTACATGACATTGATATGACCAAATCTTTAATCATAGCTAAATAACAAGGGACTTTAAAGGCACTTTAAGGAATGACTAAATACATCATATATATCAAATTTTGTAAATACAACTTGCTACAAAGATTATATCTGGCTAAAGTGATTCTGACAGCTCATACATGCTGCCTTAAACATGGGCAGCACATATGAGGCACTTGCTGTATGATCTCAGCTAGGTATGGCTGAAATCATGCAGAATGTAACAGTTGTCAGGTTTCCTTTAAGTAACAAATTGTATGAGTTTATATTATCTGTAAATTAATATCCCTCTCAAGTCTTTTTGCAGAAATTATTATATAATTTTTTAAGGATATACAAATAAAAAGAATACCTGCGCTGGCTAACTATATCCAAAAAACAACCAATAAAAGTTAATGTGGATTGTTATACCACTTACGTCATAAAAGTTGCAGAACTGCAAATGGATCCAGCGTGCACCACGTGTGGAGATAACCGTGCCGTGGTGGTGAAGAACAGAGACACAGCACCAAGGAGGCATCCCTCCTATAAGTGGTGGTGCAGTAGCGTCTCTGCAACTGGCAGCCGCTGGGTGTGATGGACAATGGCGGCGCACTCCGGCTGAGAGGCGCCGCCGGCGTGCAGCGGCTGGGGCGGGGAGGAGGGATCAGGTGATGTCACCGGGATAAAAGGGAAGGGAGCGCGTGCAGGCCAAACTAGAAGCCAATGCTTTTTATTTGTATATGGTTTTTTCTTTGGGTGTGCACAGACCAAGTATATATACCAGCAGCGGCTGCACTGCACATATCCATTCCTATCTGCACCAGGAAGCGCCAGTGTGTATTTGTTATTATATATCAATTTTTTAATGATACCTCATTGGATGCAAAACTTAATTAATCCTTTTAGGATCAGGGAATTTTTGTTTTTTCCTCACTTTTTCAGAAGAGCAATAACTTTTTAAATTTTCAAAAAAGCTGTTTTAAAAGATGACAAACATTTTACTAGACAATGTAATGAAAAAGTGAAAAAAAATTCAGAGCATGATAGAAAGAGCAGAAAAAAGAATAATTCCTTTATTGTTTTGAGGTTTTATTTTTAGGGTATTCGCTGTGTGGTAGAAATGACCTGGAAAACTTATTTTGCAGGTCGGTGCAATTACAGTGATACCAAATTTGCATCACTTTTCTTTAACGCCTTAACGACCGCCGATACGCCTTTTAACGGCGGTAATTAAGGGTACCAAAACCACAGCGCCATTAATTCACGGCGCTGTGATTTAAGTGAATAGCGCCCCCCAGTGTCGGATTTTCTCCGGGGTCTCGGCTGCCAGGGGTAGCCGAGACCCCAGAGAACATGAATCGGTCGGTTTTTACCGACCCCCGCTTTTGTGATCGCCGTTATTAACCCTATAACGGCGACCGCAAAAAAAAAAAAAGCCGCGATTTTACATTTAATTTCTCTCTCCTCTGATGTGATCGCACATCAGAGGAGAGAGAAATAGGGTCCCCGATCCCCCCCGGTACCTCTCCGTGGCCCTCCTTCCCCTCCCGGTGGTCCCACGTCCCGCCGGCATCCTCCGATGGGCGCCGCCATCTTGAAAATGGCGGGCGCATGCGCAGTGCGCCCGCCGGGAATCTGCCGGCTCCGGCTGGCAGATTCCATTCATTATTTTGATCACTATGATAAACGATCATAGTGATCAAAATAAAAAAAATAGTACATAACCCCCCCGTTTATCACTCACTTATATAGGCCAATATAATGAAATAAAGAAAATATTTTTTTTTTCAGTTTTCCATTAGGGTTAGGGTTAGGGTTGGGCTAGGGTTAGGGTAGGGTTAGGGCTAGGGTATGGTTAGGGCTAGGGTTAGGGCTAGGGTTGGGCTAGGGTTGGGCTAGGGTTAGGGTTGGGCTAGGGTTAGGGTTGGGCTAGGGTTAGGGCTAGGGTTAGGCTAGGGTTAGGGTTGTGCTAGGGCTAGGGCTGGGCTAGGGTTAGGGCTCGGGTCACGACTAGGGTTAGAATTAGGGTTAGGGCGAACTAGAATTAGGGTTAGAATTAGGATTAGGGTTGGGATTAGGGTTAGGGTTGGGATTAGGGTTAGGGGTGTTGGGGTTAGGGTTGGAGCAAAAATTGAGGGGTTTCCACTATTTGCCAACTTTGGGGGTCTAAAAATTGGGGTCTAAAAAAATCACTTTTGTGGAAATAAAAAAAGACTTTTTATTTTCACGGCTCTGCGTTTATAAACTTTTGTGAAGCGCTTGGGGGTTCAAAGTGCTCACCACACATCTAGATAAGTTCCTTAGGGGGTCTAATTTCCAAAATGGGGTCACTTGTGGGGGGTTTCCAATGTTTAGGCCCATCAGGGGCTCTGCAAGCGCAACATGATGCCCGCAGACCATTCCATCAAAGTCTGCATTCCAAAATGGCACTACTTCCCTTCCGAGCTCTCCCATGCACCCAAACAGTGGTTCCCCCCCACATATGGGGTATCGGCGTACTCAGGACAAATCGCATAACAACTGTGCGGGTATGATTTCTCCTGTTACCCTTGTAAAAATAAAAATTTGGGGGCGAAAAGATCATTTTTGTGGAAAAAAAATGGATTTTTTATTTTCACGGCTCTACGTTATAAACTTCTGTGAAGCACTTGAAGGTTCAAAGTGCTCACCACACATCTAGATAAGTTCCTTAATGGGCCTAGTTTCCAAAATAGGGTCACTTGTGGGGGGTTTGCACTGTTTAGGCCCATCAGGGGCTCTGCAAGCGCAACATGATGCCCGCAGACCATTCCATCAAAGTCTGCATTCCAAAATGGCACTACTTCCCTTCCGAGCTCTCCCATGCACCCAAACAGTGGTTCCCCCCCACATATGGGGTATTGGCGTACTCAGGACAAATCGCATAACAACTGTGCGGGTATGATTTCTCCTGTTACCCTTGTAAAAATAAAAATTTGGGGGCGAAAAGATCATTTTTGTGGAAATAAAATGGATTTTTTATTTTCACGGCTCTACGTTATAAACTTCTGTGAAGCACTTGAAGGTTCAAAGTGCTCACCACACATCTAGATAAGTTCCTTAATGGGTCTAGTTTCCAAAATAGGGTCACTTGTGGGGGGTTTCCACTGTTTAGGCACATTAAGGGCTCTCCGAACGCAACATGGCATCCGATCTCAATTCCAGCCAATTCTGCGTTGAAAAAGTCAAACGGCGCTCCATCCCTTGCGAGCTCTGCCGTGTGCTGAAAAAGTGGTTTACCCCCACATATGGGTTATCGGCGTATTCAGGAGAAATTGTACAACAAATTTTGTGGTTGATTTTCTCTTTTAACACTTGTGAAAATAAAAAAAATTGGTTCTGAAGTAAATTTTTTGCAAAAAAAAGTTAAATGTTAATTTTTTCCTTCCACGTTGCTTTAGTTCCTGTGAAGCACTTAAAGGGTTAATAAACTTCTTGAATGTGGTTTTGAGCACCTTGAGGGGTCTAGTGTTTAGAATGGTGCCACTTTTGGGTATTTTCTGTCATGTACACCCCTCAAAATGACTTTCAATATGATGTGGTCCCTAAAAAAAATGGTTTTGTAAATTTTGTTGTAAAAATGAGAAATCGCTGGTCAACTTTTAACCCTTATAACTTCCTAACAAAAAAAAATATTGCTTCCAAAATTGTGCTGATGTAAAGTAGACATGTGGGAAATGTTATTTATTAAGAAATTTGTGTGACACATCTCTCTGATTTGAGGGCATAAAAATTTAAAGTTTTAAAATTGCAAAATTTTCAAAATTTTTGCCATATTTCCGTTTTTTTCATAAATAAACACAAGACTTATCGAAGAAATTTTACCACTAACATGAAGTACAATATGTCATGAAAAAACATTCTTAGAATCAGCGGGATCCATTAAAGCGTTCCAGAGTTATAACCTCATAAAGGGACAGTGGTCAGAATTGTAAAAATTGGCCCGGTCATTAAGTTGCAAACTGGCTCTGTCGCTAAGGGGTTAATAATAATAATCTTTATTTATACAGCACAACCATATTCTGCAGCGCTTTACAGTTTAACAGTTCAAAAACACAAGTCATAAGTAACAATGTTAACAATACACTAATTAAAGCAAAATAAGACGACCCTGCTCGTGAGAGCTTACAATCTACAATGAGGTTGGGGAGATACAAAGTACAGGTGTGTATTTACAATGATGTATTTACAATAATGGTCCAGCCATCCTGAGGGAGTGAGGGATAGATGGAGATAGTGAATGGGCTAAACACGCACACTTACACATAAAATGACTTAGATTAGGGAGCGTAATAGGCCGCTCTGAACAAATGCGTTTTGAGGGAGCGCCTAAAACTATGCAAATTGTGGATAGTCCTAATTTCTTGGGGTAGAGCATTCCAGAGGATTGGTGCAGTGCAGGAGTCGTGATGTGGGAGGTACGGATTAGTGCAGAGGTTATCAAAAGTCATTTGCAGAGCTCAGCGGTTGGTTAGGCCGATAGACGTAAATGAGGGAGATGTAGGGGGGTATGGCACTGTGGAGAGCTTTGTGGGTGAGAACAAGTACTTTGAATTGGATCCTATAATGAATAGGCAGCCAATGTAAGGACTGGCGAAGATCGGATGTGTCCGAGAACCCATTAGCCAGATGGATGACCCTGGCTGCTGCATTAAGGATGGACTGGAGAGGGGAAAGTTAATGAACGAGGAGGCCAAGTAATAGAGCATTGCAGTAGTCCAGGCGGGAGTGGATCAATGTGACAGTGAGGGCTTTTGGTGTTTCCATGGCGAGAAAAGGGCAGATTCTAGAGATGTTCTTTAGGTGTAAGCGGCAAGAGTGGGCAAGAGATTGTATATGGGATGTGAAGGAGAGATTGGTGTCAAACATAACACCCAGACAGTGCTCCTGCTCCCGGGGTGTTATTATGGTGCCACCCACGGAGAGAGAAATGTCAGATTTAGGGAGGTTAGTAGATGGCGGGAGCAGAAGAAGTTCAGTTTTTGAGAGGTTGAGTTTCAGATAGAGAGCGGACATGATGTTGGAGACTGCAAACAGTCACTGGCATTCTGTAGTACAGCGGGGGTAAGGTCAGGGGATGATGTGTCATCAGCATAAAGATGGCACTGAAAGCCAAATCTGCTGATGGTCTGTCC